>NC_133617.1:114498818-114608818 GCF_048593235.1 Sminthopsis crassicaudata | reverse complement strand
CTGCATTCTATTGACACTCATTTCCTTGATTCTTGTTCTTCCAATAGGGCATTCCATTGTTCCTAAATCTTGGCCCTCCTGCCTAGAATGCTCTCCCTCCTCTTGTCCACTTGTTAGTTAGTTACTTAGTTGTGTCTAATTCTTTTTGACCCTATTTAGGGTTTTCTTGGCAAAGACACTGGAGTGGTTTGTTCCTTCCTTCTCCAGCTTATTTTACACATGAGGAAACAGAGGCAAACAGGGTTAAGTAATTTATTCAAAGTCATAAAGCTAGTTGAGTGTCTAAAGCCAGATTTGAACTTATAAAGACTTATAAGTCTTCCCAACTTCAGGCTCAACTTTTTATCCACTATACTATCTAACTTCTGTCTGTCTGTTTCTCTCTGTCTTTGTCTCTCTCTTCAGCTCCATCTCATCTCTTAGTTATCTACAAGGGTCAGTATATGCATCTAATTCTATGGGATACATTTGATCTTCTTAGTTATTTGTGTTCCCTCCTTTTCTAATTATCCTGTGTGTACTTATTTATTTACCAATTATATCTTTCCAATAGAGTATCACTGTGGGACTGTAGGTACTGTAAGAAGTAAAAGACAGGCCCTGGCTTCAGGGAGCTTAAAATCTAAAGAAGTTTGATACTTGCTACCTAGGTGAACCAGTGCCAATCACTCTTTGAGGCCAAATTTCCTATCTCTCAAAGGAGATGGGATGAACTGGAACAAGTGTTCTGAATCTTGTTTATGACTTGTTTTTTTGTTTTGTTTTGTTTTGTTTTTGACAGTCTGGTGAAGCTTGTGGACCCCTTATCAGAATAATGTTAAATGCTTGACACAAAATACAAAGGATTACAAGGAAATGAATTATACTGAAGTAGTTATAAAAATGAAAATTCAAACAAATTCTTGGATCCTAGATTAAGAATATCTGGATTAGATAATCTCCTTGGTCCATCCAAACTCTATATCTATGATTTTTATGACTCCAAAGCTAGTTTGGTTTTCATTATACCACCCTTCAAGTTCACTAATCTCTGATTAACTAAGGTATGCCAAAGGATGAGTAACTGACAATGATTTAATGTGTAAAAGGAGTCAAGGCATTAATCCAAGGGAATGAGCCTCTACTAATTTGAAACTTGGTGGCTAACCAAAGTGGGTGGTGATTTATGAGTGGAGAGGCCTTATATTTACCCTTTTCTCATGACATGTAGATAGTAGTCAGTAGACTCAGAAAGTTGGCCTTGATCAAGCATAAAATCATATTATTTCACACCTAATTCTAGAGAGAATTTGTGGGTAAAATCAATCAGTCAATCAATAAACACAAGAACTTCAGAAAGGGTTTTGTTGTTCTTTCGGGTCACTTTAGCAGGCAGTGCTATAAAGTTGAATTTTTGGACTTCTAACCTGTTTACCTATTAATTTTTAAAAGGGATTTCTCTCTGATCCATGATTCTATAAATATCCTTTCCATGTACCCTATAGCACCCATTTCTTTCTTGGGTTCCTTAGTGTAATTGGGGTTGCTGGAGTCTTAGCTATATAAGCCCTGTTATGACCACCCACTCTTATTACCTCATTTATTCCCTGAAACAGGAGAGAGATTATAGGTTATTTGCTGAGTTTTGGGAGTCCTCCTCCAAAATAAACTCTAACAAAGTTTTATTCTTGCCTTGTAAGTACTAAGCACATATGCTTTTATTTTATTTTTTAATCAGCTACTCATAAATGAAAATAGAAAAATCTGGAGAAATTTTAGAAGCAAGCTACAAACTTTTAGACAATTAGATCTTTGAGAATTGTTCAGTCTAGAGAAGAGAAGGCTGAGGTCTGATTTGATAATAGTCTTCAGCTGTATGAAGTGGATATTCCAGTTCCAATTTCAAAAAAGTTGCTAAATGGGGGAATATTACGTATTTTTTCCTGGTAGAAATGCAGACAATATTTTCTCTTTTTTCTTTTTAAAATTTTTCTTTATTTAAAATTTATAGATTAAAACATTTCTATAACATATGTTTACAAAGATGATTGTACATGATAGTGCAACTCTTTTATACATAACTTGCTTTTTCTTTTTCTTTTTTAATTATTATTAAAGATTTTTATTTTCAAAACATATTCATGGATAATTTTTCAACATTGATCCTTGCGTAGTTTGGTGTTCCAAATTTTCCCCTCTTTCCCCTCACTCCCTTCCCTAGATGGCAACTAATCTATGTTATACATGCTAAAATATATATTAAACCTAATATATGTAAACATATTTGTATAATTACCTTGCTGCACAAGAAAGATGAGATCAAAAAAGAAAGAAAATGAATAAGAAAACAAAATGCAAACTACAACAAAAAGAGTGAGAATATTTCATTAAGGCAATATTTTCTAAGCAAGAGAATGTACAAAGCAGATGGTGAAGGAATTAAAAAATCACATCATATGATATCATTTGAAGAAGTTGGAGTTATTTATTCTGGAGAAGAGAAATTTCATAGAAGTTCATAGAAATGTACGGATGCTTACCTGCTGTAGCATGTATTGTAGAATGAATTTCCATTTGAACATAAGAGTTAGAATAAATGATCTATGAGATTCCTTCTGTTCCCCCAGATTCGATGATTCTATCTTTTATTTTTACACAAAACAAGTGATTACCATATCTCTCCTCCCATGACCTGAAATCTCTCACATCCTACACAGTATCTATATATTTTCTACTTTTGATCAATTTTTACATTTAATATAAGATGACAGGTGAAGTGGCATGTAAAGTAGAATAATGGCTTTGGAATTAAGCAAGACCTAAATTTTACTCTTATTTCTAATACTTAAGGGTATGTGACCATGAACCAGAATGATTTTCTTCCTCTCTGAGCTTCAGTTTTCTCACCTCTAAAATGGAGATAATATAACTTTTATCTCATGGGGCTGTTTGAAGATCAATTCAATAAAACATAAATTTATTAAGAACCTATTATGTGCTGGGTACTGTGATTACAAAGTCAAAAACAAAATTATCTCCATTTCCAAGAAACTTATATTCTACAAGGAATATACAGCATATATACAGTTCAGTAAATGCAACATACTCATGAATTAAATGCAAAGTAATTTCATTGGTGGTTTATAACAACTGTGAAAACCAGGAAGGATATCCTGGAGGTAGCCCTTGAGATGAGCCTTGATGAAAGTTCTAATGAAATAATGTTTTTGAGGCATTTTGTCTATTGCAAAACACTGAGGAGATGCCAGTGATTGCTGGTATTTTTTTCAGGGGCACTGTGGGATCATTTGATTTGTTCAGTATGGCTTGAAGTCAATAATACATGTTAAGTTGTCTGAAGTGCTTCTGGGCTCTTTTTTCTAGGTTTGCTGTGACACCTAATGTAAAAAGCCGGAAATAAGATGAAGACTTTTCAATGCAAGATCTGGTTTTGTTTGCTTCCAGCTTTGGGGGTACTTGTCCATTTTCCCAGCTATGTTGAAGGTCAAGGTAATTGAAAATTTTATTATATTTCTTATTTTCAGCTGAATTCTACCTCCTCCAATTATATACCTACCCATGCTTGTCCTTCTGTTTTATTTGCCAAACTGTTTATCTGTGTTAAGCATCAGCTGCTGCTTCTTGGATGTCATTCACACGACTGAAATATGTCCTTTCCATTAATGGGAGCTAGGTAAAACAGGTTTTTACATATAAGCTGCCTTTGTAGTGAATGCAACCCAAGCCAAAAAGGAAAGCTACTAATAAAACTAATGTTGCTAGTTATTAGTTAATGTGTAACTATGCTTAAGTATGTAACTACTAAGTAATACAATGTATAACCAGTTACACTAGTTAATGTATAAATGAAACATTAGTTATATTTTGCTGAGCTGCTCTAGGTTAGTGGTGAGATTTTAAACTTGAAGTTGCTGCTTCATACATTCCAGGTATGAAGGAAGCTCTGCTTGAATACACGGAGGTGAGAGAGGATGACAAAATTAGGCAATCATCAGTAGTCTAGTTTGTCTAGGATGTAAAATGTGTGAGACAGATGGCTATAAAATCAACTTGCCTAAAAAATCAGATTGAAAATCATGGAAGAGCTTGGGATTTCTCCAAAGCCATCAAGCTGAGCTTTAGCTTTGGTAAAAGGAGGATAATTGCTAGCACTTTGATTGCTTCTGATCCAGGTGGCTAAGGAGCTACCGAGTAACTTGTCCATGCTCTACAATAGAAACTTCAGAGTCTAACTATTCCCCCCTCCCCTTCCTCCTTAGAATTAATAAGGATAGTAGATAAAAGGTTGAAGTTCAAGTCAGGAGAACTGAATACAAATTACTTCAGTTACCAGTTTTGTGAATCTGAGTCAGTATCTCAGAGCCTCATTTTCTTCAACTGAAAAATTAGTATGATTATATTTTAGTAGCAACTCCATAGGAATCAGGTGAGGTAATATATGTAAAAGTTCTGTGGAACCTTTGAAACATTATGTAAAAAAAAGGCCAGTTATTATTAGATGCTATTATATTATTTATTATTATCATTATATTAAGATATGTTATTTATTATATATAAAAATAAAAAATAATTAATAATATATTAATATAACAATATATCATATTATATTATATTTGAAGTTCCCTTAGTTATGGTTCCTTTATATATTTAAACTAGCTTAGTTTAGACATGGTGATTTACAAGACAACTGAATGAACTTCACAGTTTGTCAAAGGACTCCAGAGTAAAATATTCTCTTTGACATTTCCAGGCATCATGGACACATTTCATTCATTCTTCATCTGTCTTGTATGTACCTAGTTATAGATGGTCTCTCCTATTAGAATGTCATCCCCTGCAGGCAGAGACTACTTTTGCCTTTCTTTGTATCCCTAGTACTTAGTATTGTTCCAATCACATTCTCTCTGAAGAACTTTAGTTTTGATTGCATGACATGGTAGATGCTGGCAAAAGACCACCCAGAATGGCATATCTGCATCAGAGAAGGCGTTGTGCTATACGATCAAAGCAGAATTGCAGTATCTCAAAGGAAACATGATATGCACAAATTTAGAGACATTTCCACCCGAAATGTTCATAGGACTATTTGTGTCTGATCTGTGGTAGAGCATTCTGAGCTCATATTGGTCTGATCAATTGGAGTTGAACTTTGACTCCAACATAGTGATGTAATTTTGGTCCTCTTCAAGAATGAAGGCCAAGCAGTCCTTAACACAGTGCCAGGCACATAGTAAACACATAAATGCATGTTGAATGAATGACTGAGTGTACAAATGCCACAAGCCATCAGAAATCAGTGCAGTCATCTTTGGGGCTTTGATATCAGGAAATAAAAAGCAAGGCAAACGCACATTCCCTACTCTTATGGAGCTCTTATTCTATTGGAGAAAACAACTTGCCAACAACTATATACATGCTAGATGGATAAAGGAAATGTTAACCAAAATCTAAAAAAATAACGTAGTTATGTAGTGGTGATCTTGAAGAAGGGATAAAGGTCATTTTTCAACCTACATACCTTTTGGTAAAATGGAGGTAGCATGATATAGTGGAAAGAACTTTGGATTTAGACTAAGATGACCCGAATGGGATCTAATGTCTTTGTGTGACATTGGCTCTCAACTTTAGGTCTCAATTTCTTCATTTTTTAAGCTTTAAATTTGTGATCTGTGAATGACAGGCTTATTAGAAAGTTTTTATGGGCTAACTAGCCTATTGCAAACTGTCTTCCACATGATAGAGTCCTTTTAGGATGGGCCTTATTATATGCCAAAGGATCAGCCTAGGCCACATAAAGAAGGTATCATTCATTTCAAAGACATTTAATACATGCTCACTGATGAAAGTCAGAGTTAAAAAGTACCTTTTGGATCATTTAATTTATCCCTCTTATTTTATAGATGAGGGTTGAGGCATAGAGAAATAAAGCATTTTTCCTATGGTTGCACAGCTAATAAGTAAAAGAACAAGACTACAATTAGATAGCATCATGGATAAAAAGCCCATACCTGGAGTCAGGAAAACCTGAGTAAAAATCCAGTCTCAGACAGCTTTGCAACATTGAGCAAACTATTTAATCTCTGCCTCAGTTTCCTCATCTTTAAAATGAGGATCACAATAGGACTTGTTGTGAGATAAAATGAGATAAGCTTTATAATCAAATCACTATATAAACACTAAATACTATAATTGAACCCTTCTGTGACTCCATTTTCCTTCCCAACTGAAGGCAATATTTTATTGGATTATCATCTAAAGAGCTCACATTTTCATAACAATTCATGATTTATAAAATGCTTTCTTGTTAACAATCCTGTAAGGTAGATAGTGTAAATATTGCCCCATTTTATTTTATTTATTTATTTTTTTTATATTTCTTTTTTTTTTTAATTTTTTTATTCATTTTTCCAAATTATCCCCTCCCTCCCTCCACTCCCTACCCCCATGGCAGGTAATCCCATACATTTTACATGTGTTACAATATAACCTAGATACAATATATGTGTGTAAATACCATTTTCTTGTTGCACATTAATTATTAGCTTCCGAAGGTATAAGTAACCTGGGTAGATAGACAGTAGTGCTAACAATTTACATTCGCTTCCCAGTGTTCCTTCTCTGGGTATAGTTATTTCTGTCCATCATTGATCAACTGGAAGTGAGTTGGATCTTCTTTATGTTGAAGATAATATTGCCCCATTTTAGAAATGAGACAATAGGTTGTGAGAAAAAGAATGATATTTGGTTATATAATTAGGAATTAATAAAGCTGGGATTTGAACCGTCTTCTGACATCAGTGCTCTAAAGAAAATATAAAATATAAATATATAATATAAAGAATGAAAAGGTCTCATTAAGATTGAAGTGCCATTTTTAGTTATATACATAATGTTCATTCTTTAAAAAATTTTTCTATAACAGTTAACTGACCCTATAGAAGAGATGAAGAAGCAGTCATTCATCTTCTTTCAGTAGGGAGGAGGAAGGCCACAAGAGCAGAATGTTGCAAACACCAATATACTAGGTCACTACATTAAGAGATTCTGTTTTTAATCCTTTTTTTTTTTATTATTATGAAGGTGGTTCATTTGGGTTCGAAAATTGGATGATATTTAGAAATAACTGTGTTGCAAAAACAAGAGACATTAATAACCTTTAATTTAAAAATGACTTAATTTTCCATTTAAAAACTTAACATGTATTGTCCAGCATAATCCCCTGGAAGATACTTTTTTCTATGTAGAGAGAGGCAACTTTAGTGGTCCAGGTACCTCAGTTGCTCTTACATATTTCTAACATCACTCAAGGCAAGTCAATCATTATGCTGAGGTTCTGGATTTGTGCTAGATATGATATTGTGATTATGTAATGAATTATGATGCAAAGATGGCAAAGCTTTTCTCCACCAATCTGTTTTTTGCTTCCAGACTTGTTTAGCTTAGACCATTAGAAATTCCTGGAGGGAAAAAAGTTGTCAAATTAAATACATCTTTTGAATTCAGGTTATCTCCTACTTAAAACTAAAGTTAGAGTTAGTACCACAAATATCTCAATTACTATCTTTATAGCCATCCCTTTACTGATTGTGCCAATCAAATTTTGAGAAGTATTGGCTAACTTGGCCATGTCTAGAGAAGAAGGGAACTCAAAATCATGTCTTATAAGAATTTGGGAAATCTTGGCTTAGAGATAAATGTGTGTAGAATTTTATAATTGACTTTAAAGGATTCAAATTCATGTTTTGACAAGTTAAAAAAAGACATCACAACAGTTTTCTTTAATTATTTGAAGAATATTATCACTTTGGAGAGTTATTAGACTAATTCACTAGAGTTTCAGAGAACAAAACTAAGAAATATGTGGAAATGCCAGAAAGAGAGATTTTAGTTCAATTTAAGAACAACTTTCTAATAATTAGAAGTGTCCAAAAATAAAATGTCTTCTTTTGGAAGTTAGTGAGTTTCCTGTCCTAGGAGTATTCAAGCAGAGAGTCTAGGCAATCATATGCCAATGATGGTTATAGAAAATTCTGATTTAGGATAGGAAATTGGAGTACATACATGATTTCTAAGAGTCCCTTCCAACTCTAAGAGTCTGTTCAAGATAGGCATGGGTAATATTTTCCTTTTTAGTATTCTATCATCTTTGTAATATTTGAGTACTCATTCACTTCTGAGAAATACATGTAAGCTCCCAGCATGCTCCATACAATGTTTATCTCAACTTAGTTGTTCTTATTTGTAAATTATTTTAATAGAGGAATGGCATGGAATCTAAGAAATTGAGAAGGGATATCAGAGATTATAGCCAATATTTGAGAGGCATCCTTTCCATTTGTTGTTGTTCAGCCATTTCAATTATGTCTGACTCTTTGTAACCCTATTTGAGAGTCATCCTTTCATCCCCAAAATGGGGTTTTCAGATCTCTACTTGAAAATACCAAGTATGAAAAAATCCTTTACTCCCAAGTGAACTCACTTAATTTGTAAATAATTCTAGTTGTTTAAAAGTTTTTCCTCTGGTCATTTCCTAATGAATAAATGATTCAAAGGTATGAGCAGATGAAGTATTCAAAGCTATCTATCACCATATGAAAAATGCTCTAACTCACTATTGATTGGAAAAATGCAAATTAAAACAATTCCAAAGCATATTATTAGATTGGCTTATAGTACATAAAAGGAAAATGACAAATGTTAGAGGGAATGTGGGAAAAGTGAGATATTAATACACTGATTCAACCATTCTGAAGAGCAATTTAAAACTATAATCAAAAAGCTATAAAACCATTCAATGTAATTACTAAGCCTGTTTGTCTGTCTGTTTCTCTCTCTCTCTCTCTCTCTCTCTCTCTCTCTCTCTCTATATATATATATATATATATATATATATATGTATATATATATATATACATATATATATATATATGTATGTATGTATACACACACACACACACACACACACAAAGGAAAGGACCTCTATGTTAAAAAAAATATAGCAGCTCTTTTTATCAGTTGGGGAATGACTGAACAAACTATGGCTTATAATGGAATATTATTGTGTTATGTGAAATGATGAGCAAGATGCTCTCAGAAAAGACTTCCACGAGCTGATACAAAGTTAAATGTACTGTACACAAAATAAAAACAATGTTGTAAGATGATCAGCTGTGAACAACTTAGCTATTCTCAACAATATAATGTTCCAAGATAACTCTGAAGGACTTATAAAACATGGTATCTACCCATTCCCAGAGAAAGAACAGATATGTCTGAATACAAATTGAAGCATACTTTTAAAACTTTCTTTGTTTTTCCTGAGGTTTTTTTTTTTTTTTTTTTTTTTTTTTTGGTCTATGCTTTCTTTCACAACATGACTATTATGGAAATGTTTTACATGACTGCACAAATATAACTTGAATTGATTAGCTTCTCAATGTGGGGAAGGGAGAAAGGGAGAGAACCTGGAAGTCAAAATTCTAAAAAAAATGAATATTAAAAATTGTTTTTACATATAACTGGGGAAAAATAAAATGCTAAATAGTTGGAAAACAACTTTTTCCTTTGAATTGAACACTATGTCTTTGAGACTTCTATCATTGGTGCCCCTGTCATCCTCATCTCCAATCAATAAATGCTAATCTAATGTCTCCCTTTTACTTCCATAAGCTGTCCATAAAGTTCTTTGGCACTTAAAACTCTTCACAACTTGACTTCCTTTTCCCTCTACATGTTAATGTTAATCCCCCTCACACACTATCTGATCCAACTACATTGGCAAAATTGCTGTTCCTTGAATACATTTCTATATTTCTCACCTCACGTGCTTGCATTGACTTCACCATGCCAAAAATTCTCTCTCTTTTCTCTACCTTTTACTTTCCCCGGCTTCTTTCTTTCTTTTTAAAAATATATTTGTTTTATTTTTAATTTGCATAATAAAACAAGCATTTTCACAACATTAACATAATGGAAAAAAATGATTATACAAAAATCTACAATGTACAACTTTTTGTTCCTTTTGAATATTTAACAAAATTATGATATAAATGCCTTTTCTTTTTTTTTTTTCTTCCTTTCTTCCTTTCACTCCCATGTTAGAGATGGCACCCATTAGACACAGATAGGAATATATGTAAAATTATTCTATACATGCTGCTATTTATCAGTTTTTTTTTTCTGGATGCAGATTGTGTCTTGCTTCACTTGTCTTTTGTGAATAATTTGGATGTTTATAGTAACCAAAATAACTTATTTATTCAAAGTCATTCTTTCTTATCCATCATATTTTTCATTTCAGTACTTTTTTATTTTTCAATTATATGTATAGTCTTCAAAATTTATTTTTATAAGATATTGAGCTCTAACTTTTTTCTCCTTTCCCCCTTTCCTTCTTCCTCCCCAAAACAGCACATAATCTAATATAGCTTAGACATGTTCAATTATTTTAAATACATTTTCATATTAGTCAAGTTTGAAAGAAAAATCAGAACAAAAGGGAAAACTCATGAGAAAGAAAAATCAAATAAAAAAATATGAAAATAGTATGCTTTGATCCATATTGAGTTTCCAAAGTTCTTTCTCTGAATGCGGATGGCATTTTTATCCTAAGCCTACTATAATTGACTTGGATCTCTGCATTGCTAAGAAGAGCTATGTCTATGTTAGTTGATCATCATATAATCTTGTGGTTACTGTGTACAATGTTCTCCTGTTTCTGCTTACTTCACCCAGCATCAGTTCCTTTAAGTCTTTTTCTAAGCTCTTCTGAAATCAGCCTGCCCATCATTTCTTATTGATCACAGCAGTATAGCATAGAGACCATCCCAGGAAGTTGATTTGCTTTCATTTGAATTGCCTTAGGAAAATTCTGAAGATACCCTGGCAGGATAAGATGCCAGATACTAAGGTATTTTCTTGAACTAAATTTCCAAGCATTCAAACTCTACTGCAGAGAGCACAACTCCATTAGTTGACCACATTGTTCGAATGGCAAATGTACACTTGCCAAAAAGTTTGTTTTATGGAGAACTCACACGGGACAAGTACTCACAAATTAGTCAAAAAAAGTGATACAAGGACACTTTCAAAGTCTTTCTTAAGAACTTTAAAATTGATTGTATGACATGGGAGACAGTGGCACAGGACTACCCAGAATAATGTACCTTCATCTATAAAATAAACTGGAGAAGGAAATATCAAACAAGTCCAGTATCTCTATCAAGAAATTGTTGTGAAGAGTCAGACATAACTCAATAACCATCAGAGTGATAAACTTAAAATCATAAATTCATACCATCAGGTCTCATTAAAAACTCATGCCATCATACCATTAGTGGCACTAATGCAATGCCATTGCAAAAGAATAACTTAGCAAATTCATGAGATTCTGATCTAGATCTAGATCAAACCTCTAAGACTGGATTGTTATTTATTTTGTAAACAGATCTCTTGCTAATGGTGATAGCAATTTTTTAAATAATAAAATCTTCCAACCTTCATAATGAAATTCCAATGGTGAAGTAAAAGATACTCTTGTATAGAATTGGGGGATTTAAAAGACTGATTTTCAGAAATTTTCTCTCCTGCTTAATTATGCTTCTTTTAAGTATTTTCTCATTAAAGGTCTTTGGGATAGAGAATATGGAGATTTATTTTCTAAATAAATATTAATTTCTGTGAGCAATAAGCCTACCCCTGTCACTATTAAGAGGATAATGAAAGAGTCTTCCTTGGCCTTTCTCCCAAATTTCCCTCAGGAATGAAGTTAATATATTCTGAAGAGTGTAATTTGGCTGGAATCCTAAAGTGGGAGCCTGATTCCACCATACTAGGGATGAAGGTATTTTCTTGTTCTTTTTCTTGGACATGTCAGAAGGCATATTTTACATTCTTTTTTCTTCTTTAAAGGGGAAAATTAGGATTTGCACAGACACTGTTTAGCATTTGAGTCAAGTCCATGCAAGTATTTGTGATGCCTTTAGAAAGGCAAGTACAGGTATTCAGAGTAGCTTCTTTGTATTCACAAGAGACACCATCACATGACTAGTATTACATGAATTTTTGTTCCATGAAATAAGAGTAATTATTTTTTCACTGAATAACAGACTATTTGTCAGTATTGTAGCCCCTTTCCTGGCACAGGTCCCATTAGCATCTGTAAGAAAGTCTGATTTTTAAAGACATGATATAGAAAAAAACTGTGACCATCTATACATTTCCTTTTTTTCTTTTCCTCTGTTCCCAAGACAAAAGTCAAAGAGAAATTCATATTTTGTATATAATTATGTGCTTTAAATATATTATATATATATGTATATATATATATATATATATATATATATGAGTTTTAATATTCATGTAGGATTGAAATTAAACTATTATTTCATTGAAACAGAGAGTTCTCAGGTGAGAAAACTTTCTTCACCAAAGCAAGCCAAATTTTCTTTATTATATGTATTTGTAAAGAGTTTCCTGGAGCACAGGTGTCAAACACATGGCCTACAAAGACGAAAACGTGATTGAGAAATCTAAAAACAAAATTAATAAAAATACAATAGAACATAGATAATGTTAACATGTGACTTTCTAATTCCATATATAGCTTGCAGTTTAGTAGCCCCCATTTCTTTTTTGAGTTTGACATCACTATCCTAGAGGGCAAGTAGGTGATGCAGTGGATATAATAGTGCTGGGCCTAGACTTAGAAAGATATATTTTTGAATTCAAATATGACTATACCAGCTGAGTAAGTCATTCAACCTTGTTTGTCTCTGTTTCTTCATCTGTAAAATGGGCTAGGGAAGGAAATGGCAAAGTACTCCAAGATCTTTGCCAAAAAAAAAAAAAAAAAAAACACAAATGGGATCACAAAGAATGAAACACAATTGAAAAACAATTCAGCAGCAGTCCTAGAGTACTGAGAGGCTATGATTTTCTTAGGATCACACAGCTTGTATCTGTCAGACAGGAGACTTGAATCTGACATTAAGGTTAAGTCTCTATTCCCTAAGCTAAACTGCTTCTCATTTAAATTTATATATTTAATAATAGTAATAATAACAATAGTTAGAATTTATATCATCCTTTAAGGTTTGTGTAGCATTTTCCTCAAATGCTATAATATTCAATATATTATTTTGTTCTTTCCCTGAAGCCCTGTTTTAATACTATATCACACTGTGGAGCATACTTGAGTTCTTAAATACTATGTCATCAGACTACAAAATTTGGTAGATTTTAACAAACTATAAATCTTTTGAAATTTGACCCAGTAGTGGAATAAATAAATGTCTGTTTCACAGGGATTGGCTAAATATGGAGAGATTGTCTATAGGGTGGAAGGTTGTCTACAGGGTGATGTAGACTATATGTATTAGCTCACTGTGAACCTGCAATCTGCATTTGTATATAGGTAGAAAGTGTGATTAGTCATAGGAACTTGTATTTATCTAAGAGAATATTGGCATTTATTAAGCACTTAGTTAGCACTGTACTATTTTTAACAGTCCCTGCTTTTAAGGACATTACATTATTTTTTGGAGATAATTGGGGTTAAATGACCTGCCAATGGTTATGCACCTGGTAAGTGTTTAAAGCTGAATTTGAACATGGGTCTTCCTGATTTCAGGGCTAGAGCTCTATTCACTGTCCCACCTACCTGACCCTAACAGGCCTATATTCTAATGGAATTGAAGCAATTCATGTTAGTAATCCTAATGAGAGTTAGAATATGAACTTCACAGTCAGCAAAAATTGGGTTCAAGTCCCGCCTCTGAAACATATTAGCTATGTTACAGTGGGTAAGCTCCATATTCTCTCAGTGTTGTGAGCAACTTTTCAAGGCCATAATTTATATATGAGCTGTCTATCTTTATCAGTGGAGGGTTTCCCACACTGGAAGTTCCCAATGACATCTCAGGTCCAAATAAAAAAATAAGTAGTTCTCATCGTACTATATTAATTAATTACTGTATTAATTTATGCATACACATACACATACTCATACATATATGTACATACATATACATATAAATAAAATTTATGTAAGAATATGAATAATTTGTATAGGAATATGTATATAAGTATAGAAATATTATCTAAATATTATTTGTATAGAAAATACAACAACCAAATATCAGAATTCCAATGATGAAAAAATACATATTTATACATATAAATGTTTATACTTTACATATATTGATGTATGCATATATTTTTAGAGTTTATGTATATAATAAATACATTAGATATATAACTAAAATATTACTAAAAGCATATGCATATATACAAATAAAATTTACATAGGAATATAAATAATTTGTATAGGAATGTGTATATATATGTATAGCATATTATTTGATTAGAAAATACAGTGATAAAACATCAGAATTCTAATGATGAAAAATATACTATACAAACATACAACATACATATATGTTTATAATTTACATATATTGATAATACATCATTTTACAGTTTGTGTATATATATATATATATATATAAACACTTAGATATATATACTGAAAGCAGATTTTCTAATCTGCATTTAATTAGGGAGTTTCATTAGCAGTTCCCTATACCAATAAAATAACAGAAAAAAGGAAAATAAATATTGATACAAACATACATTCATCTGTGCAAATTGCTGTGTAGAATTCCAATCTTAAAACTCATAGCCTTAACTGATTTCATTAATAAGGAGAAAAAGAATCTCCTTGAAAATTTTAAGGCATTTTTTTAACACTAATGAAGTCAGTGGAACATAGAACTTCTTCAATATCCTTCAGGTTGATTGACTCTGTGTTGCCATCGGCCATTCATTTTTACATTCCTGAAAAACTATTCAATGAGCTCTAACCAAAGATTTCAATCAGCTCACTAACTCAATTTGTTTTCAGGAGGATTTTTTGACCTTTCAAGAAATGAACATTTCCCCAACAAAAAATAAAATGCCCTGCAAAAATGGATTCACTCTTCAGGTTGTTGGCCATATATTTGTTGTTGTTGTTAGATTTTTGTCCAAATGTGATTTCCTCAATGTGGAGAACTGTCAGTGTGGAAACTCCAGTTGATGTAGATGAACTCTTAGAAAGTTGTCTGGAACTTCTCAAAAGTTAAAGTGCCTATTTTCACACAAGTATTTGTTAGAGGCATACCTTGAAACTAATAGGCTGCTCTTTTACTCAGTAGGTTATTAAGTACTTGTTAGTATACTTAATAACATACAAATACAACAAAGATTTACTAAGTTAATACTATAAATAGAATATAGTCCTGGATGCTATAAAGGAGACATTTTTTTTCTGATCATAATATTTTTATTTTCCCCCAGTTACATAGATCAAGAAGACATAGTTTAAATAAGAAGTGAATGTGGGTTGAATAAGTTACAATATAGGAGGGGCAGCTAGGTGACCCAACAGATAGAATGTTGGGCCTAGACTCAGGAAGATTGCCTCTCCTGAGGTCAAATCTGGCTTCAGAAACTTGTGAGTTGTCACCTTGGACAAGTCATTTAAATCCTGTTTTCCTTGGTTTCCTCATCTGAAAAATGAATTAGAAAAGGAAATGGCAAACCACTCCAGTATCTTTGGATAAACTTCAAATGGAGTTACAGAGTTGGAGACAACTCAACAACTTTTTTGATAGTAAATCTTGTCTTATAATTTTATTAGATGTTTTTTGGTTGTTGAGTTGTAGAGCACCAGCCTTGAATTCAGGAGGACCGGAGTTCAAATATGGTCTCTGACACTTAACACTTCCTAGCTGTGTGACCCTGGGCAAGTCACTTAACCCCAGCCTCAGGGGGGTAAAAACAAACAAACAAACAAACTTGTGACTGTGAAAGAACAAATCCATGGAGCAAAAGTTCTTTTGACCTAAGTCTGACATAAACAAAAGTTTTTGCTGTATGAGTATTGGCATAATAATAACATTCTATTATACGTAGATATGTACCAAGCACTGATATATTGGGAAAATTTGATTTACTGCTTGGTGATCTAAGGTTGGTGGTTGCTCTATGTAAGAGGAAAGGAATCATCTACTTGCAATGCTGGGTTCTTTCCTCACAATGTTAATGGTTTAAAACATTATCCTCATTTTCTTTTTTGTTTAAATCTGAGAAAGGAGGGTTGGACAATTTAGAAAAAAATCTTTTTTGCATTTCTACTGAAAATTTCCCCCCAACACTGAGAGGAATTGAGCTAGTCCTACCAAAATTTCTCTGGAAATTTTAGAACTTTTATGCCAGTACATATTCCAAAGCATGCAGATGAGTGTGTTAAATTTTAGTGGTTTAGACAAGGTAATATGAAATTATCCTTTTTTCAAGAGCTGTCACAAGGTATTACATTTTCAAGCTGATTCATTCCTGAGTTACTATCTTTCTATAGAACATAAATCATTCTAGATCAAAGATGATAGAACATAACTACTTTTATATGTATTTGAAAACCTTTATGATTTGTATATTTTTAAAAGTACAGATCGTGTTAGCTAAGCATATTCAGGATAATGTGCTTTTTTGGGGGAGTAGGATTTATAAATTCAAAAGGAGCATCAGAATCCAAGAAGGTGCTTCCTCTACCAGCACAGATCCAAACTTGCAACCTGTTCTCTAACTTATTAGCCTAAAGCATTGTCCCAGAGATTTGAAAGGTTAAGTGATACACTTTAAGTCACACAATATGTAAGTATTTGGACAGGTTCTAGACTGAGTTCCTGATCAGGAAGAGGATCATTGAGTTTTCTTGAATCAATTCTCTATTCAATAGGTCACCTACCTTTCATGTCCAACATATATCATATGGGATATGATGTACTGTTCCTGTAGGCTGATACTCTTTTTGTATGGAACAATTTAGTAGTGGAAGGAATAGGAAAAGTATTTTTTTAACATGAAAGAAAGTTAGTAACTATGAAAGATTACAAGATATATTTTCCATTATGATGCAAAATGAGTTAGAAAAGAAAAGTTAATAAAAACTACAAAATAGCTGTATAAATAAACAGATTTCATGGAAGATGTGAAAGAAAGATTTGGAAAGAAAATAAATTATGGAGTAAATATAAAGTTTTAAAACTATCTTGTAAGTGATTCAAAATGATGTTGAATAATTTAATATTTTAAAGAAGCAGAGAAAATTTATTTATTAAAAATGGAATAATAAGAAGAAACTCTTTCAAGAAAACAAAGCAAGATATTAAACCATGTGAAGACTTACAGCTTCAAGGATATGGTACCTTAATTTATGTATATATTACTTAGTACTATATGACATATATGATGTATTTGTGACTAAAGAAGACAAAATTCACAAACATTTGGTAAGTGAATTATTTTCATAAAAGGACCAACAAATTCTTTGGAGAAATTTGGGAATTTCTTAATCTTTTATGTTAATAGTCACTAAGACAGTCAGAATTGCAATGTGAAATAAAAACCTTGTGAGAAGAATTGAAAGTGGAGGGAGGATGGAGCAATAGGCCTGAAAAGCTGCTTAGTTGGAATTGGCAGCTTGTAGCAATGAACTGATAGAAAGCATGACTTAAGTGATTCCTAACTGGATGAAGAACAAATGGATAGTTATTGCCCTTTGCTACCATCTAGAACTAGGGAAAGGTAAAGCTTCTCATTTGTCTATTGCTTTCTGCTGCCACCTCTGATTCAAGAAAGGCAAGCAGAAGAGAAGATAGAAGTTATTTTATATGCTAGTGAACTGATTAGGTTTGCTTGCCTAACAGAAAGGATTAATCTGACCTGTATTGCTGTGAACTCTGGTCTGATTAGCTAGTGCAGGAGCTAGATAAAGGAATAAGTTTTTGAATTTGTTTAGGCCAAAAATAGCAGATCTGATGAGTTTATACAGCATTTTGAGTGGGAAAGTGTGACTAGTTTATAAGGAAAGTTGTGATATATTTTATTATTTATGTATTTACTTTAATATACAAGGATATATAATATTATCACTATTTTGCCTCATTGCTAAATAATGTTTTAGATGCATCATGATATGAGTAGCCCCTTCTATAAATACAACACATCTTTTGAGTACTTTACATTGTAAGTCACTATTTGAATAAATAGAAATGCATTGGTGAGAGCTCAAGAGCTGATATGTTGAGTAGGGGAGGTCTATTTACCATCAACAGGGTTACCCCAGGACACTAAGAAAATAGAAGTGTAACTTTATAGGTGGTCTATTTCTGTGAATCTAGACCTGCCAGGGCAAGGACAAGTTGGCATGAATGAACCAATCTAAAGAGTGAGTAGGTGTTAACACACCCAGTGAGAAGTGTTGAAGCCCCTAGAGAGTGTGGGTGGCTATCTCACTTCACCTATCTATACTGAGTATCATTAAACAAATATATTTAACATATATCCTATAAGTTGGGGCAAAAACAGTGCAATTCATAGCAGGACTATAATCACTGTATCATTTGTAGACCATGGCCCCATTTATGGATACTTAGATTTTAACTGCATGATATCCTTTACCTAATGCCTATATTTTTATGTCCCTAATAATGATTTCTATGGTTTTATTATTGCAAAATTACTGCAGATGTTCATTGGTTCAAATATAGCATGATGTAATGATAAGATCTTTGAGTCAATCCAGCAAGAGAAAACTATCCTCATAAGTCAACAAAAGAAGATTTTTGGCTCGATATACTTTTCTTATTAAGTTAGGACACTGCCCTCTAACTCATTTATCTGTTTGCCTTTTATTGTATGTCTTCAGGGAAAATCATGTAGCTTTAGGTTTAATGTTACTTTGGCAAACTAACAAAGTTAATACTTTAGCTCAATTTTTTTTTTGTGTGCTGTCAAATGCTCTGTGTGTAAAAGTGTCAGTTGTGCTTTACTTTTTCAATAAAAAGAAAAATTATATATATATATACATACATATATATATATATATATACATATATATATATATATATATATATATATATATATATATATATATATATATATCTTAATATGTTCTCTAAAAGATTTTTTTTTCCTTTACAGTGGCTCCACCAACAAGATTAAGATATTCCATATTGTCTCATGACAGCATACAGATCTCATGGAAAGCTCCCAAAGGAAAATTTAGTGGATACAAACTTCTTGTAACTCCAAATTCAGGTAAAAACTACCTTAAATTTAAGTTTTATAGTGAATGTGAAAATGATTTCATGTAGGGAATTGAAAATATTACATAAAATTAGTCTTAAGTATTTTTTCTCAAAGTTTGAAAACTTTTTTTTTTTTTTCCAATAAGGGAAGTAGTTTCCCCTAGAGTAAAGAGAGTCTTTTATGGTCCGTTATGGTTGACAATGTTTTGATAATTCTTTTTGGACCAGATTTCCAGTCTAGTGAGAATTCTCTTGGCCCACAGAATATGTGACAGGATGGAATTTTGGCCCACTGAAATGGGAAACACACAGTTCAGTTACGATATTCACAGACCACCTGCATAACTGGCCTGTGGGCCACTTGAACCCTCTGGCAGATTGGCTGCCAATCCAAGGCTGGTGAGGGATGGGTGGTATCCAGGTGGGAGGTGGGGGGGAAGGATTTTCTTTGTTCCATGTATTAGGAGTTGCATATAAATTTCACTTCAAGTAAAAAAGTTTATTACCAAAAATATTTTTTCTGATAAAACTAAGGTTGAATAATAGCTCAAATGTTACATTTTCCATCCCGGTGTCCAAATGAAATTTTAGTAATGGTAGTATAAATTCTCAATTTATGATTATTTGATCATGTTACTTGTTATATACTTCTAGCATGTATTATGTTACTATGTGTTTATGTAATTTATGTAATTATGTATAATACCTCCCATATTGATGGATTTATGTTTCAAGGTCATGATCACCCTATGTTCTAAATCAAAAGAAAGGGGGAGATGTTAGGTTCTTACTAAGTGCTAAGTCAGTACTTAACAATTCTCTAGTTCACACCTTTGGTTCCAGCCTTTGATGGGAGTTTACCCCTTTGAACTTCTGAGAAGGAGTTTACATAAGAAAAGGAGTTTACACAACCCTTAAAAGGAGCAAGTTCATTGGTTGAAGTAATTTTCCCATAAACCCTTGAGTTCTCACATGCCCATTCTCTGGGAGGATAAAAGAGACAACATTGTGGGCCCAGAGAAGTGAGTCTACTCTAGGTCAGAGTTGGCAGCTCTCTACAGAAAGAAGAGTCTAGCTGGGAGATTCAGTTGAGACAGCAGATATCTCCCAGAGAGCTATCGGCAGTTTCTGGAGATAACAGAACATTACATAGTAGTAATTTACTTATTGAACTTATGAATTAGATTTTTTTCTTTGAGATTTAGTAATAAAGTCATACCTTATAAAGAATTCTAATATAATGTTAGATAAAAATGATGAATTGTGTATTGGAGAGAAGGTGTATATGTTTATTTGTACATGTGCATGTATATCTGTATATCTGTGTGGGTTATTTATGCGTGTAGATGGGCAAATACCCATATGTGTGGGGTGGAGAAGAGAGAGTGATGAAGTAAAGGTGGCATTAGTAGATTATTTGAGAATACAGTCTAAGTAGATGTAAATATTTTTCTCAAATGTATATTTCTGCAGTTTGCTTTCCCCAAATATAATCTTGTTTTGATAAGAAGCGGTAAGAACAGCCTTATATGACTTGGTTTTTTTCTTTAGCTCGTATTCCCTAATAATGAAATATTTCCAACTCTGACACTTGGTGAATGCTATCAGGGTATCACATGCTTGGTTGGACATAAAGAGGGTGACTTTTATTCAGTGGATTGAGATTGTGATAGAACAAATATATAAAAAATGTGATTAGTTGTCCTAATCTATCTTTCCCTTCCAACTCAGTCACATAATCATGAAAAATTCAGTTATTTCGGTAGTGTCTGACTCTTTGTGACCATATTTGGGGTTTTCTTGGCAAACGTATTTTTTTTCCCCCTGAGGCTGGGGTTAAGTGACTTGCCCAGGGTCACACATCTAGGAAGTGTTAAGTGTCTGAGATCAGATTTGAACTTGGGTCCTCCTGAATTCAGGGCTGGTGCTCTATCCACTGTGCCACCTAGCTGCCCCTCTTGGCAAACATATTGAAGTGGTCTGTCAGTTCTTTCTCCAGCTTATTTTATAGAAGAGGGAACTGAGATGAATAGGATGAATAGCTTGCCCAGAGTCCCACAGCTAATAAGTGTCAGAAACTAGATTTGAACCCATGGAAATGAGAAACAGTAGTTTTGCAGAAATTAGGCTTAGATCAGTGCCTCACATCATATAGCACAGTAAACTCAAAGTATATGTGCAACTTAAATCTAAAAAGTCATACATTAAAAGAAGTAGAACAGAATCAATTCAAATGCCTTTCCCACATGTGTCTGGGAGACAAGTTCTTGACCAAACAAGGGACAGAAGTGATAACATAGGATGGCATTTTTTATTTTTCACAATAATTTTTATTTTTTCAGTAAAAGAAAATGTTTTATCTTTCATGATTGTTGTTGTTTGTCCTTCATTCTTTTTTTTTTTTTTTTTGCTGAGGCAATTAGGGTTAAGTGACTTGCCCAGGGTCACACAGCTATGAAGTGTTAACTGTCTGAGGCTGGATTTGATTCAGGTTCTCCTGACTTCAAGGGTGCTGCTTTTTCCACTGCACCAACTAGCTGTCCCTTTGTCCTTCATTCTTGAAGAGATCCATGACTTCAGGGAGGTGATACATGCAAATTAATTGGATTGAAGTAAGGGAGGTCAATAACCTCACTCTCTCCTCCAGAGTCATCATAGTCCAGTGGCCAGGATGATTGGAGATGGCCCTGGATGTAGTGGGAGACCTTGGCCTTTTTAAACTCAGTTTTACTGAGGAAATGCCCTATAAATAATTAAGGTTAGGTTAGGAAAAGGGAACCTAAGTGGCATATAGTGCCTGGTCTGAAGTTAGAAAGACTAATCTTTATGGGTTCAAATTTAGATTCCAACACCTATTAGCTGCATGATTCTGGTTAAGTTACTTAACTCTGTTCACTTCAGTTTCCTCTTCTATAAAATTAGCTGGAGAAAGAATGGCAAACCATTCCAGTACCTTTGCCAAGAAAATCTCAGATAGGCTCACAAAGAATCAGACACCACCAAAATGACTGAATTTTTCCATGATTATGTAAAATTTAAAAAGCTTTTACTTAAAAAAAATGTTAACTGTCATAGGAAGGGAAGCTATTGATTGGAGGAAAGTCATTGCATGAGGTATCTGAGATAAAGGTATCACATCTGAGATATCTAGAGAATAAATATGTAACATCTAAAGCCAGTGCCCATTATATTTATACAAAGAGCTCTCAAAAGGATTGCCACTATGAACAACCATGTGAAACATTATTCCAAATTTCTAATACCCCAAATTTCCACATCAAAAAACACTCTGAAATTTTATGCTGTCTATAGTAGATTAGCAAAAATGACAAGAGATGGATCAATCTATTTAATACTAGAGAGGCTGTCAGAAGGGTAAGTGCACAAGTATAATGTTGGTTGAACTATGAATTGTTCCAATCATTCTGGCAAGTAATTTAGAATTATGCTAAGAAAGTGACAAAAATGTTGTTTCCCTTTCATTTAAACTGCTAGTGCAAAAGAGATCAAAAACAGAAAGAAAAGCTGCATATACATTAAAATAATCATGAGTATTTTTTTGTAGTAGAGAAAAACATAAAAGTAGAATAAAGCCCATCCTTTTGGGAAAAGTTAAATATATTGTGGTGGATGAATAGACTGGAATATTACTGTGTAGTTTAGACATAAAGAATATACATATTTCAGAAAAGTATGGGAAGACATTTGAATTGATAAAAAATGAACTAAACACAACTGGAAAAATAATACTATGGAAAAACAATAACTATGAGATAACAATAACATGAAAATATAAATGAAACGAATAACAACAAAGAGGACACTGAAACATCATAAAACTGTATTGACCAAGCATGTTATTGAAATGTTTTTAGTTTTTTTATCATTATTGTAATTTTTATTATTTTTAATAATTTTAAAAATAAAGGATGGATTTTTAGATAGGGAAGTGGAGAAGGACATTTAGAAATGAAGACATATACAGTTAAAAATTTAAAAGATAGTAATGTGCCATCATGGATAGTAGGAAGACCTTTGATAATATTTATGTGAACATTTATCCTCTAGGCTGATTGAGTATCCTCTAAGGCTTCTTGAACATACACAATCATCTTTAGGCCTATTGTATTACAGAATGTCTGAGATCAAGAGGATCTAACAGTCCTGTAACAGTAATCATAGGTCAGAAACTACAGTGCTTGGTTGAATATTTACTTTCAAACAGCCAGACAACAGAGAATACTTAGCCTACTATTCTTCAAGAACTCAAGGCAGGGATAAGGTTGAAGATGTTTACTTTGCTCCATGAATCAGGATATTTTGGTTTAATTCATAAGTACTAAAAAAGAATGACAACATCAAATTACTTATTTTTTGTTTGTTTGTTTAGACACCTTTTTAGTTTTAAGAATTAAAAAAATTCCTTCCATTCAGAATTAAATTGCCTGTAGAATTGTGATGTCTTCCTTTCTTATAAGGAAATGTGTATCTATAATGTGTTGACCAATGGTGTGCAGGGATAAAAGATTTTGTATAAATACAACTTTTATACAGGGCTAATTTCATCTTCATTGTCTAGATTGTTGTGACAATTCTACTCTTTTAATCCATTTGTCAAATGGGTATAATAATGGTTGCATTACCTATCTCAAACTGCTGTGAAGATCAAATGAAATAATGACAATTGACATTTGTAGAACTCTTTAAGTGATTTCCTCTCAACAAATCTTTGAATTTAACAGTGTAAGCATTACACTCATTTTATTAATGAAGAAATGGACTCAAAGAATTTGTCCATTTTTAATAATATCTAATAGTAACCATAAATTTTATATAGTTTTTATATAGTAGTTTATTTTATAAAGAATCTTCTTCTTAACAGTCCTTCTAAATAGATAATACATTTTAGAAATGAAGAAACAGAGTCAAAGTTTGTTCATGATCACATAGCTAGTAACTATCAGAGTTTGGATTTGAACCCAGATCTCCTGACTCCAAATTTATTGCCTCTGAGCATAACCATAAAAGAAATTATAAATATGTGCTATTAATATCTCAAATAGGTCAAATTAGGTTTCATGTTAAGAATTATAGGGCCAAATTAAATGAGATATATGGATAATTATTCAGATTTGTAAAAAGTTTATAATTCAAAATCTTGAGTATCTATATATTATCTAATAAAATTCTCTTAATATCTTCTTTTCAACAGTACATATCTTTTTTGTTTCATTCTAGGTGAAAAAACCAACCAACTGACTCTTCAGAACAGTGCAAATAAAGCCATCATTCAAGGTCTTTTGCCAGATCAGGAATATGTAGTACAACTTATTGCATTTGATAAAGACAAAGAAAGTAAACCTGCTCAAGGCCAATTCAGAAGTATGTATTTGTCTAGCATTAAGTATTGAATTTGAATTCTGCTTTAAATGCTGTCTAGATCTGTAGCCTAGAATTCTTTTCTTCACTTGTTGATTGTCATTTGTGCAAAATTAATGCTTAATAAATAAATTAAATATTTAATTAAACTAAAGTCTTACTACTTATATAAGCTCTCATTGCTAGATACTGACTGGCATACAAAACACCATCCTTATGCATCAAGGAACTCACAACTAAATAAATTCAGTTTGCTCCTGCTGTATCTTACTTTTGTTTTTCCTGACAATATTGTACGCTATGTACAGAAATAAAAGAAAGGAGTAGGAAAATCTGTGCTACTTTACTCTATTACTAAAGCATAAATAGGGCTTTTAACTTGAAATGAAAACTTTTCCAGCCTCTTTCAGATAGTTCGCGACCTGTGGGTATCATAATTATATTTTTATTATTCATCACTCCAAATTCTCTTCTTTTGAGTAAGAAAGAACCAAAGTCCTTTACAATGGTATTATCTCCTCTCTTGATTTAACTTTAGTTATGCTGCTTCTCAGATGGACACCATATTCACAGCCTTTCAGGATATTGGGATTTGCCAGGATCCTGTGCTCTGCTGGCACTGTCTATGAGACATCAGAGATACCGTGAGGAGGCAGCCTTCAACACATTGGATGATTTTTTTGTAGCAAATTTATAGGAGAACATGGATAAGAGCCACACCAGATGGGCAGACATGGATTTGTTGTGCTCTGTACAACAGGGAATTCCCTTAAAAAGATATCAATGAGATCACAGGTCCACTGGAATATAGTGTTATAATTATCAATATTGAGCTTCTTAATAATAATAATAATACCCTGTTGAGGTCCTTGATAATGATCAATCTACCACTAAGCAGAACACATGGCTGTTTTAAAAGGTATTTTCTTTTTAGACTCAAAATATCTGAAACCTTTTCCCTCCCTTCAAAAAAAGTCTTCTGTCTCATTTTTGTTAGCTTTCTATTTCAATTTTTTTTTAAAAAGCTCTTGATAGTCTTGCTGAAGTTGAAAGAAAGCACTTTTTAAAATAGATGGTGAGAAGCAGAGAAGTGGATTTAGACTAGTGATTAGTTAATGGGCATTCTAAAGGTAAGTTCTTAGATCAATTTGGGAACATCTCTGTGACTGGGCAGCCTAAGAGGCAATGGTAAGCATTACAACTCTTTCCAAATAGGATCTTTCTTATAACACTTAATAGAAGATTGCTTTGTTAAACTGGAAAAATCAAGGATCAAATGGCCTCAGTGAATAATTAGATAAATATATTTGTGTGCTATTTTGTTAGTTGTAATATTTTTGTTGGCCAACATGAAAGATTAATTTTACCCAAATAACAACTTTTAATAATGAAAGAAAAACAAATTTGTTTAGAAAGTTTTCTTATCTATTCTGCATTTCCATACTTCATTTTTTCACAGCAAGACATTACCATAATCTATCATTAGTTCCCCAAGAAATCTTAATAGTTGAACCAAGGAAAATGAGGGTAAAAGTCATAGAATTGCAGAAAAAGGAAGGGAACTCTTAAGGCATCTGGTTCAACTCTTATACAAATCATACACACTTTCTACAACAACTTTGGTAAATAGTTATTCAGCCTCTCCTTAAAGAATTCACATTAAGTGAGAGAATCTCAGTAGTCTCCAGTGGCTATCTATTCCATTTATGGCTATATGTTGTATTTATTTGAAATCTACTTTCCTGTAATGCTCATCCAGTAGGCCTAGTTTTGAGATGACCAAGGAAGGGAATATTAGAAAGAAGAGGACTGAGTACAGACCTTTGTGGAAAACCCATATTTAAGGGGTAAGCAAAAGAGTTTGTAATGGATCATATAGCAAATTAAAGTCACACCTTTAATCTAAATCCAGGTCTCCTAACTCCAGGTCCATTGGTATTTCACCAGAATATGCCTACAATCATAATCGCGTGTCTATATAAGGTGCATTATAATTATAACAGAAAAAAAATGAAAGGAGTAAGAATAGGAAGAGAAATACAAATATATTGTAATATCACAGAATTTTATACTAGAAAAGAGGAATTGCTGCTTAACTACACTTCTCTCAGTCTCTATTTGTGATGATTTTCTGAACTGAGGTTCAAGACTGAGAAAAGACATGGTGCTGGAGAGAAAAGTGGTCTCTGGGGAAAGAATACCTAGCTTTGATATCTAATGAATGGATGACCTTAAAAAAATTGTATAATTTCTTACTGCCATAGGAAGTTCTCTAAAATTATAAATTGTAAAGTGGGGGATAATCTGTATTGAGAGAAGAAGTTTTTTCACTGGGTGTTCTCTATTGTCAATGAAATTACAGGTTTATTCCCAGGAAGTGTGGGATTACACTAATACCTATTAAATTTCATTTTATTAGGGTCATATCCATGTTCTAAACAAAAGTGATTTAGTGGTCTTAAATTCAAATAGAATCAGGTTCCACTAAGCCATACATAAGAATCCCTGAAGGCTACATATTAACTTAAAAACTTATTAATATTATCTTTGTTTTATTGTATTTATGCTTATTTTCTTAAATATTCCATTGTTACATTTTGATGTGAGTTTTGGGCCACAATTGGGATTGTCATTGTGTTTTCCAGCTTCAGGATTGACACCTCTGTTCTATCCTGTCAAGATCTTTGTGGATCCTGATTCTATTATCCAGTATATTTGTTATCCCTCTCAGCTTTTTGTCATTTGGGAATCTGATAAGCTTCCCAATTTGCTAAAACATTGATAAAAATGTTAAATAGCAAAATTTCAAACAGATTCCTGGGGTATTTTCTAAGAGATATACTTTCAAGTTGCACTGAACCATTTAATGACAACTTTTTGGTTCTGGCTATTTAATCAGTACTAAATTGAATTAATTGTGCTATTGTCCAGCCTTCATCTTATTCATAAAATAGGTAGAGATATATCTGAAAAGCATTTAGGAGTTTAAATAGTCTGAAATCTCAGTGAGTGAGTAGTGTGGCAAGGCATTCAGGAAATGGATCTTTGGATGCATTAAGAGAGAGAGTGTCTAGTATTAAGAGATGATTTCTCACTGAATTCTGATTCTGTCAAATCATATCTTGAATATTGTGTTCAATTCTGAAGCAGTACATTTTAGCGAGGATATTGACAAGCTAGAGAGTTCCAAGTTTATGTCAACTAGTTTGGCAAAGGGTCTCTGATTTATGCCATGTGGTGATCAAACTTAAGAGACTCATAACTACTGTCAAAAATATCTGAAGGACTGACATAATAAAAAGAAATATATATTTGTCCTTGAAGTCAGGACTAGGAGCGACTTCCTAAAGTTATCCCCAAGTAGAGCTATCCCCTCAGAAAGTTCACCATCACTGGGGTTTTCAAGCCCACATAAAGAATTTAATATAGAGAAGAATCTTGTGCTATAGGGTTTTAAGAGTGCCTTCCAACTTAAATCCAGTTATTTGGATTTTGAAAATTTACAAAATGACACAGTCAAATGTTGTGATTTAGGAGAATAAAGACTATGAAGAAGCTAGTGGACTTGTATAAATGTTTTATTCTGAAGACTGTAACAAAAACAATAGTTTGTCAATAGGGAAAGCAAAAGTGAAAAAGAAAATTTTTCTTCTGCTAGAATGGAAAGAAAGAATTAGGTTCTACTGTAACTTGGGTTGTCTTCTTGACTTTCTCAACTCTTTCAGGGTTTTAATTTCTTCTTTTGTGAAATGAATGGGTTGGTGTAGTTGATTTATAATGTTTTTTCTATTTCTATTTATAAATAAATTATAAAAATATTTATAATATTTTTTCTATTTCAGATAGTTTACAATTAAAAAAAAATTTCCAGGCCTGATTTTATTGGTACAGGGAATTTCTGGAGAGAAAACCCCCTTCTATCAATGTAAAATGCCAACTTTTTTGAAACTTTTGTGAAATGGGTAATATAACAATAGCACCTACCTACTAGGTTTGTTGTGAAAATTAAATGAGTAGCATTACATATGTGATGCTTTTGATAATTCCTATCAGTGACTGAAGCAATTAATATATTTATTAATTTCTTTTTTAGTTAAAGATTTGGAGAAAAGAAAAGAGCCTAAACCAAAGGTCAAAGTTGTAGACAAGGGAAATGGAAGTAAGCCATCTCCACCAGCAGAAGGTCAGTTCACTTTTGGCTACACTGTTTCATTGGGGGATCCATCTCATATCTGGTTGATTTGTTTCATCAAACTTCTTTTTTGTTTTGCAATAGTTAATAGTGGCCATCTTTGTAATTACAAGTACTCATTTTTAATGTCACCATTAGAAAACTTCCCTGTGTTTTGCAACATAAAGCTTTGGGAGAAAAATAAATCTAGATTCTATGATAGTGAAAGCACATTTAAGAATTGATGTACAAAAAAAAAAAGAAAGAAAAAATTGATATGCAGCTAAACTTATTTGTAGAAAAAGAGAAAAAAAGCAATTGTCCATCAGCAGACAGTTATTAAATACCTCCTGCATTTGCTAGGTACTGGGGATACAACAATAAAAAATGAAGTTGTCACTGAATTCAAGAACCTCACATTCCTGGATCAAAAAAAAATACTACTTAAAGTATCCAGATAGCTCAGCCACTGTCCACAGATACCTTTTTTTATCTGGATATCTTTTTTTTTCTTTTATCAATTCATATTTACATAGTATTTTAAAGGTGATATATGTGTGTATTTTTATTTGGTGAAGGATATATAGGGAACAGAATGGTAATATGGGCTCAAAAAAAAAAAAAAGGAAATAATTGGATCAAACATAGGTAATAGAAAGTGTCTGTCTAAGTCTAATTCTTGCCAGACTGCTGGCCAGTTTTCCCAGTTTTTGTTAAAAATTATCATTCATTCAGTAAAGGGATTTGGGGATTTATTGAATACTGGGCTACCATTTTCATTTGCTTCTATGTGGTTTATATCTAATTTATTCCACTAATCAACTTGTTTCTTACCTAGTATGAAATTGTTTTATTACTGCTTTGTAATAGAATTTTGGATCTGCTTTTGTTAGGCCTTCTTCCTTTCTTTTTTTTTTTTTTCACTATTTCTCTTATGATACTCAACTATTCATTCTTCTAGAGAATTTTTTTTCCTAATTCTATAAAGTAGTCCTTTGGTAGTTTCTGTGGTATGACCCTGAATAGATAAATTAACTTAGGTAGCACTTGGCCATTATACGTAGTCTTGACTTTTGTCTTGCCACATGCTCTAATAATTCTGGAGAAGAGAAGAGGTCAATGACTTTGCTCAGCTCTGTTTCATTTAAATCCAATTCGTGATGAAGTCAAGATATCACCCTCATAATATCATTAGTCCTCTTCAAGAATGGAGGCTTAACAATAACATAATTTAGGTAGTACTGTCATTTTTATTACATTGGCTTGCCTTACCCAAGAGCACTTAATTTTTTCCCATCTTTTTCTAGATTTGCTTTTATTTCCACAGTGTTTAGTAGTTGAGTTCAAATAGTTCCTGTGTTCATTTTGGCTGGTAAAATCACAAGCATTATATATATACTCTAATTGTTTTAAATGGAATTTCTCTTTTTATTTCTTTCTGCTGGGTTTTATTGGAAATACAAAAATGATGATTTTTATGGATTTATTTTATATCCTGAATTCTATTAGTTATTATTTTAATTAATTTTAATTGACTTTCAAGAATTCTTTAAATAAATAAATAAAACATTTTATTTACAAAAGATAATTATGTTTCTTTTTACTAATATCTTTACCTATTTTTCAATACCTAACAACTCTAAAATTCTTTAAATCTATGAAATTATATTTAAATAATGAAGTAATTCTGTTTTTATTAGATTGTAGAAGAGGAAGCTTATTTTGCTTTTTTTATTCATACAACCAGAACTTAGCAGAGTTCCTGGCACATAGTAGGCACTTAACAAATGTTTATGGCTAGCTGATAAATTTTTGGAGTTCCCTCTAAGAAGGCAGAGCTAAATCCATCTATTCCTAACCATCCTCTGTAACTTTTGTCCATGTCTTCCCAAAAGCTTGCCAGAAGGAATCTATTTAAAGTCCCTTGGTCTTTTCCAGCATTATTATCATCTATCTCCTCATCAACCCCCAATCAATCTTTCTGTAACACTAGCCCATCTTTTCCTCTTCCTATCATGGAATTTCTTAATAATGTCCTTTATTACTGTTTTTCTTTGGAGTTCTTGTTGGGTATATTCTGCAGCCTATTTATACTATACAGAGCCCATTACTCTTTGTTTAATAATTCAATCTTAGTTCTTCAGAGGCAGAGGTACATATGTAGTGTACAATGATATGATCAATGTTAATATGGAAAATATAGGATTTTGCCTTCATAAAAAGTTTGAAAAAGAAAAAATAAAAACAAAACTTAAAACAATCTTTTTGTCTAGGTGGACTTATGCCTTATCTTTTTAAGACAGCTAGTAGAATAAAATCAAAAGTATTGATATCATAAGCAAGGAAAATATTTGTGTTTTGGTCTCTCGTCCCCAGTGTGAATGTTTAAAAATATTATGTAGCATGAATCAATCAATGAATTAATATTTAAGGATTAAGGAAAAATAATTATCAATGTGAAGGGAATAAAATTGAGAGGGTCTGGGGAAAGTTATCAGGAAAAGATAAGATTTTAGCAAGGATTTAAAAAAGAAATCAAGGAGGTCAGTAGGTAAAATTGAGGAAGAAGAGTGTTCCCAGCATAGGATACAGCCAAAAAATTACCCAAAGTCAAGGGTATGGAGACAAGAGATGGAGTGTCTTATTTATGGAACAGTAAGTCACTTAGTCAATAAACATTTGCTTACTATGTGCCAGGAAGGTATTATGCTAAGGGTTGGATAAACAAAGAAAAGCAAAAGGTAGTTCCCATTTGGAAGGCACTCACAGTCTAATGGGAACATATCTACTTGCATATTTAAAATTTATTTCAAAGAATAAAATTAAATGTGATTTCATAGAATCCATTTAAGTAAGATTTCATAGAATCATGAGGTTTAAAAAAAGGTCTTGTAAAAAAGAAAAAAATCCAATACATATTATTTACTTTATGTTAAAAATATTTATATAGTCACAGAATATCACATTTGGAAGGGATCTTAGATATTGTCCAACAAGATTAAGAGTCTTCTGCATAATATCCCTAAGAAAAAGTTATCTATTCTTGCTTAAAGTTTTCTAATATGAGGAACCTACCATCTCCAAAATTCAATCCATTCTACTTTAGGACAACTCTAATTGTTTGGAAGTTTTTCTTTATTTTATGTATAAAATCTTCCTTTTTTGAGCTTTTTGGAACAAAGCTAATCTGTTTTTTCTCCCTTCTCCAAGGCAACAGATCTTCATAAGTATGAAGACAACTATTATGTCACCCATCACTAAATCTGTCTTCTTGTCATTTTTCCATCCATTTTCATAAAAAATCTGATACACTTTATTATGGAGAAGAAAATATATCCTTTTACTCTAAATACACATTTTCTTTTCAAATGCTCTCAATAGATTTGTATTTGAAATAGTTTTTTTAAAGTATTTGCTCTGATTATTATTCTTCCTGATAAACCAAATATGCAAAGATATAATTTGTTTTATAATCCTACATGATTTCACTTCCAAGATATAAATAATTAATTCCAGGCATTCCTTCTTACCAATTACTTTATTGATTTTGTCAGTTGTCATTGAGATGAGTAAGACTTGCTGTTAAACAGAATCTAACCTGTGATTGGGCCTCAGATACCTCAGACTGTCTGCATGCCTGGATCTTCTTTTGTTCCTTGTCACATTTCCTGATTCTGTGCACCACCTGCCTGTTGAAAGTTGAATTTATTGCTGATGGCTGAATCGCTTTTATTTAATCTTATATCCTCTTGGGATCTTCCCTGATTGACTTTTTCTCTAGTGACTCTGTCTGATTTTATGTCCCTGATCAGACCCATGTTGCTTTCTACTGAAACCTGGTTGTGATTATTGTATTGGCTTACAGTTTTAAAATGTTTGGCAGCCATTAATTTAATAAGGAAGAAATTAATGATATTTAGAAGAGAGACATGGTTTTGGATGATGTGAGCCACATGGAAAACAGATTTATAGTATTATCTTTTGAGGCTAGAAAAGGAAACACGTTTCAATTATGTGGCAAAAGGAAAAAAAAACATTAAGAGAAATCTTTCCCAAAATGTTAGACATATGGAAAAGCTTGAATAAATACAAATGATTTATATCTTGGGGTTTGCTTCCTAAGAAAAGAGTACTTTTCATTTTCTTATCTTACTGTCATGTTTAGTCATGTTTAGTTTATGTGTCAAAATAAAGGAAGGGTGATACTGGTAGCAGAGACTGAAGATCTAAAGTAGGAGACCTTGGATTTTATGATTAATCCTTTTGCCAAATCAATGAAAAGATTCTAAAGCACCCAATTTGAACAATCAACTGTTTTCCATGTGGGAAGTTAAGCCATTCTTCAATAATAATAAAAGGGGAGGCCAGAGATGATTGGGAGCACTGATGCTTGCAATTTTCTGTCTTTGTTTTTCCATTTTATTGACTTGGGGTACTATTTGTGTTGTTTCAAAGTTGGTTTGGGTATGATGGCTTTTCTTTATTTTGGATGTAAATACTGCATATGATTAAATGTAATTATTTGCTATTAATGTTAAGTAAAATTTAAATATCAATTATTTTAGGTGCCATGTAAATAATAATCGGTTTACATAGTATATTAAAGTTTCTGAAGCATTTTCTGTATATTATCTCATTTATGCTTCTGATCAACTTTGAGAGGAAGGTAAGACAGGTATGATTAATCCCAATTTATCTCAAAGAGATTGGCCATAGTCACATAGTGTGGGAGGTAGGATTTTAACATATTTTTCCTGATTTCAGTTCCAGTATTCTAACATAAAATGCAATTAAATCCATGATAAAAATTAGTGCCACTTACATCCAATGGGAGCATTTGGAGACCAGGATTTAGAAGTCCCAGATCAGTGGTTCTTAATATTTTGTGTCATAGACCCCTTTTTGGTACTCAGGTGATTGTGGAGATCTTTAGATGTCAAATAGATGTCTGTATTTTGTTATTGTTTTCATTATCATATCCTGTCCCATTTTTGTGACCTCATTTGGGGCTTTCTTGGTAAGAATATTAAATTGATTTAACATTTCCTTTTCCAGCTCATTTTACAAATGAGAAAACTGAGGCAAACAAAATGAAGTGACTTGCCTAGGTCACACAGTTAGTAAATGCCTAGGGTCAAATTTGAACTCAGGAAGATAGATGTGTCTTCCTGACTTTATGCTCACCGGGGTCTATTCACTGGGGTCACCTAGCTGCTTGAATTTATATTTTACCCAGAATCAATAGGGAGTCACTTGAAATTTCTTAAGCAATGAAATAAGATGTACAACCTTGTCAATTTGTGAACCATGTGGAAGATGAATTGGAGAGGGAATACAGTGGAGACAAGGAGACCAATTATCATTACAGGAGTCTCTTGCAGTAATCCAGATAAGGTAGTAATTGGAGCAATGGCATGAGCAGAGAGAACAGGAAGAATATTGTGAACTTAAGACTGACAAGACTTTGCAACTGATTGTACACAAAAATTCTTAACCCAGGTCTATGAACTTTAACATATTGACAACTTCATTTCAATGTAATTGATTTCTTGTCATATTATGCATTTTATTTTGTGCATTAAAAACCTTCTGAGAAGAGTTCCTAGGCTTTGCCAGACTACCAAAGATTTCCATGACACAAAAGTTAGGAACTCGTCATATAATGAATGAGTAAGGTTGAAAAATGGGAGATAAATTTCAATCCTTCTGTTTGAATTAATTTTAGACTCTTTTTTCATGGTCTTCCTCTCCCTTTCTTATTTCCTATCATTATGATTTGAATAAAGTGAGAAAAGAGAGGTAAAGGTGAGGAAGTACTAGTATGTAGCACATTGCCTTAGATAAATGCTCTGATCAGGTCTAAACATTTTGCAGATGGTGCAGCTGCCCAGGGAGCTTATGTCATAGGCACCCTTAGAGAGGGAGCTGGAAGGGGCCACCATGTTTTTTTTCCCCCCAGCGGCTCTCACCAGTGCTTAATGCAGCCCTCATTTTGAAATCTCCATATGCCTACCAAGGACCCTGCCATAAGTATATATCAGTTTTGAAGATCTGCTGTCCTATTGATGACCTCTGGTCTGAACTATTTTTGATGGTCAAGATACCATCAAGTGAGTGACTCAGATATCATCAAACATATTTCTCATTAAAAAAAAAGTTCAGTTTAAATGGAAAGATCTGAGCTCCTTAGCTGAAGTCTCTATGTAGTTAAATAATTGCAGGCTCAATTGCCAACTACTGTACATATTCAGTAATCCAAAGCAAAACAAACTTATGAATAAAAGAAGTATTTGCCTTTGAGCATAATACAATCCTAGCCCAGTTGTTCCCATGAATGGGTGGCCTTTATTGTCCAAAATGAGTTTTTCTTTGTTGGTGCTGCTTGGCCCTGGAATGCAGTATTTCCATTAAAAAAAAATCTTAGTTTGATAGATAAAAATGATATGAATTCTTTTCTAAGTTCAGTAAATAAGATAGTTTGCTATCTTTTCTTTTGCAAAAATTATTATGTTTGAAAAGGTGAAGAAGACTAATTCAGAAAACCTAATTTTCTGAAACATTGAGAATAAGACAATTTTATTCCTTTGACTTGTTTTGTGTGTGTGCTTTTTTTGCTTTTGAAATATGATAATAAAGGAAGCTCTAATCAGAATTTAATAGTTGCTCTTTGGGGGATAATTACCCAATTTTCCCAGCTGAAGCCTGGTGTCATTGTGGGTAATTAAAATGAAAGACCCAGGTCCTAATCATGCTTCTAATACCAGATTTATAAAATGTAAGCTCCTTGAGGGCAAAGGACTTTTCTTTCTCTTTGCCTTCTTAAAACTTAGTAAAATGTCTGGTACATAGTAGGCAATTTAATAAATGTTTTGCCTTGTGGTTGAATTAAACATGGACAAATCACAGCTAGTCCTTCATGCCTCACCTCAAAAATCATTGGCTATAAAGAGGACTAATGGAGAAACCTTTGCTGTGGACAATTTCCACTGAGGAAATTTGTATTGATCTTTTTGCTGACCTGAATTGTTTTAATTATATTTTATTTTTTCAAATACATGTAAAGAGAGTTTTCAATAATCATTTTTGTAAGACTTTGTGTTTCAAATTTCTCTTCCTCCTCTCTCCCCAAGACAAGTAAGCAGTAGAAATTAAATATGTATAGTCCTTTTAAACATATTTCCATGTTTGTCTTGTTGGGCAAGAAAAATCAGAACAAAAGGAGAACAAAGTGTGAGAAAGAAAAAACAAATGAAAGAAAAAGTACTCTACATGTGGTTGTCATTTTCCAACCCAAGTCTATTGGCATTGCCTTGAATCACTACCTTGTTGAGAAGAGCCAAGTCTATCACAGTTGATCATCACATAATCTTGTTACTGTCTGACCTGAATTCTTCAAAGGTATCAATGATCTTTCATTAATTGATTGCAAAAAACACATTGAAGACCCACTTCAGACAAGTACTCCCCTACACACACACACACACACACACACACACACTCACACTTACTATACTTACATAATCCACAATACATATATATATATATATATACACATATATGCGTATATATATTTACATATATATGTATGTATATATAACTCAGATAGCACATTTTATATTACATAATATTTTGCTTTGAACTTATCTGTTATACTTAATTGATAATTATTGTATATATTGTATACAATAATATTGTATAAATATTGTATATCATCTCACTGGTATACTATAGATTTCCTTACTAAATCAAGCCAGAGATAGTATCTTGTTTAAACTTTATGTTCTCCTAGTGTCTTGAACAGGAATATAATACAATATTTACTAAATATATGTCATTTGAATGAATAAATGTGCATTGATATATACTGACTGCTAATATTAGATAGAGATCCTGAATGTTCATATGCTCACCCAAGTTGTTTTTTAATCTTATCAAAGATATCCTATGCAGAAACCAAGTGAGATTCTCTAGCTACTACTTTTCATAGATAAAATCACATTAACAGTTCTGAGGCCTGATATACTAGTCTTCTCAGAGAATAATTGGAAATAATAATAGAGAAAAATAACAATAAAACAAAAGACAACAATGGTAAAGAAATCTATGTCAACATCCATATGAGAAAATAAAGAGACTAAAAATTCTGTATTGTTTAGGCTGAAATTGTTAGTTCACATATACTCTAGGACAATGAGGGCCTAGAATTTAGAAAATAAATCAAGATGGAGCACGTGAAGGAAATCATATAGACTTTTCAATAATGTCACATTGCTCACTGCCATAAAACCTCATCTCTTGAATACTGACATTATTCCATTAATGTTATATATGTCTAGGAATTATGGGACAACACTATCTCAGAAACATCAAAATTTCAGTTGACTCAGAGGATGGAAAGATGCATAGGGGATATAAATCAACAGGTTGAAGCATGTTTCTAGTGATAATGAACACAAAGTGTTGAAGAAGTGTACAGAATTAGCTATGCACTCATAATCTGAAGAAAGATAACTCAAATGCTATGTTAGCCCCTTTGAGATAATAGGTGTGCTTTTGATAGAGGATTTGTTGGAAAGACATGGATAATTACTTAGACATAGGTTGTGATCTGCATTGGCAAAGTTTGCAAAGGAGTTTGTTTTATAAACTTTTCAGCACTGTAAATGTTAGATATTAATAATGCTTACTAATTAACTGACTGATATCTTCCTGACAACAACCCTGTGGAGTTCAAGGAATATTATTCCTATTTTATCAAAGTGAAACTCAAATTGTGATAGTGTCTCAGTCTCACTTATGCAAATTCCTATTGGAGCTTGCATTGGAAATCGGTCTTCTGACCTTGTAGGGATGGTGGAGAGAAGAATGTAGGTGACTTAATTGAGATAAGATCGGAGCAGAGGCTTTGCAATAGCCTAAAGCAGGCCTTCTTAAACTTTTTCCACTTATGAACCCTTTTTGCCCAAGAAATTTTTATATGACCCCAGGAATATAAGAATATAAAACAGGCATAAAAAAATCAAACATTAACTGATGATAAATCACAAGAAATAAATCTTGATGGAATAGTTGATACTGTAGGATATAAAACATTCATTATTGTTGCCAAATTTTTCACAATCCCCTCATTCAGTTACATAGCCCACAATTTAAGAAGCTTTGACCTAGAGGATGGCCCTGGGGTCAGCCCCTAGACTGGCAGCTTTGAGCATCATTCAAAGGATATTGAGAGGAAGATGACAGAGCAGGACCAAGAGTCTGGGTCTAGATAGTAGCTATTCAGTGTTGCATAGTGACAGAAGTCCTCATATCAAGTGTGATGTACCAAGTTATCGTGGAAAAGGTAGCTATTTATTTTAATAATATTTTATTTTTTCCAATTAAATGTAAAGATTATTTTCAATATTCAAACTCCATAGCTCTTTCTCTGAGTGTAGATAGCATTTTGAAACTAGCTTTTTGGAGAATTAATAAAGCCACTTGGGACCAGCCTGGGGCACCATTTTTTTCCAAATATGATAAACCTCTTTATCAGGACCTGGATGACCAATTAATTTGACACAAATTATATATCTGCTCAAACTTCTGAATAGTTATGATTTTCATCTGGGGCTCAGATTCTGAAAACTTCCCTACAACAGGTCCTTAGACCCTGAATGGCTGGCAGAGGGCCTCATTCTGCTGGAAAAATCTCCCTGTTTTTCCTCTTCTCTAAGTCAAAGTGCACAGACAGATCTACAGCGGAATAAAACAAAACAAAACAAAAACAAACAAAACAAAACAACAAAAAACATCATCATTTTCATTACAGATTGGTTAATAATCCCCAACAGAATTTTTACTTGTAACTAATTTGCCTCATAAACCTTTTAAAGGTTTCACTAACAGATAATAATCAATTGGGATTTCACAATCTATTCTATTAGATAATGATTTATTTACTGAGACCTTGGTAAGAAACAGTAAAAGAGAAGAGGTTGGGGGACAAGATCAGGACTATAAATTCAGCTATTTAGTATGGGACTGAGAGTCAAGACTTAGGGATCAAGTGTAGGAAATCAGAACATGATCCGAGGATTTGTAGCCAGATTGTTTACATAAGCAGGCAGGTTAAGAATCAGGAATTCTGTCATATTGCTCACTGCCATAAAGACTCATCTCTTGAATACTGACATTATTCCATTGATGCTACATGTCTGGGAATTATGGGACAACACTATCTCACATTTATATAGTACTTTAAGTTTCTCAAAATACTTTACATTTTTAACTCATTGGATCTTTATAATGTCCTTTGGAGGTGAAGAACTATTATTGCCTCCACTTTTTTTGTTTAGTCATTTTTCAATGACCTTTTTGACCCCATTTGGGCTTTTCTTTGAATCTCAGTTTCCTCAGATGTAAAAAAGAGGGTACAATGTGGCAGAATAGAGTACCAGACCTGAGTTCAAATTTGAATCCATATACTTACTATCTGTATGACCCTGGGCAAATCATTTAATTCTATTATCTCAGTTTGTTCATTTGTAAAATGAGCTGGTGAAAGAAATGGCAAATAACTCCCATATCTTTGCTAAGAAACTCCTGTGGATTGCTCAAGGTATTTCATATAAAATAATAATAACAAAAGTACAGGTATGCTTTCTGTTCTCTGGGATTATTGGCAGCATGACAAAAGTTCAAAACAATTTTTACTTTAAAAATTTAAACAAGAACATGTTTAGAATTGCAAGGTTGCTTTCATATGGAATTCTCATTATACCCTTAATTGTCCCCATAAAAGAGGACATGCATATGGGCAAGGTGGCTGATGAAAAGCTGGCTTAGGAATAAAGTAAAACATGGCTGATGGGGTCCTGGTAAATGTTTCACAACTGATTCTCTGAGGAAAAAATAACACAAGACATATTCTTTAGCTTAATTTGCATTATTAACATTTTCCACTTCACTTTCTTAAGTAGATGATTAAAAAAAAAACAGCAAATCAAGGCCTGGTTTGTAATATTTGCTGATTTCTGAGGTGTGGATGTTGATTTAACAATTGGCTCTCATGATCCAGTTCAGCTGGCTTCCACACACTACTAAAGCTCACCTAGATGAAAAGGGCCACAGAAAGCTCTGCTAATCAAGAGGGAGGAAGGGGAGGACTTTGGCAAACAAAACATATTTTCAGTGAAATCCAAGTTACTTTTCATTTTACAAAAGAAATAACCCACATCTCTGGAATGGCACAGAGGAATACCTCTTGGTACCATAGACATTCATAGAGTGTGGAAAAAGTATGCTGGCACACCTGGCTTACACTCTACACTTGCCAGTGCTTGCAGGTATATTATATTGGTTCTGCTTCCTTCAGGTTATTTGTTTTCCAGCCCGGCATTTTCTTTGGTTGAAGCCGAAGTATAAGGAAGTAACAAAGCACATAAGGGTTTAGTGACTTTCATGGTTTACCAAGAATATAAGGATAAAAGGTGACTTCTAGAATGAACTCTCATGTATCTCTCAGAGTAAGCTTTACTTCACTGGTCCCAGTGACTGGCCAGCACTTCCTTTTTTCCTCTCAGCAGTCTACATTGCAAATGAAACATCAAAATCCCCTTCCAAACAACTTTAAATCAAGGAACTTTTCATTTTGCTTCTGCTGTATTTCCTAAGAGAAAATATTAGAAGTCATAAAGACTTTGACTACAATAGAATCAAGGGAATGCTGGCTGAAATCCAAGGCTTCCAGATCTGGAAAAGTTAACAAAAACTGGCATAACTTAAGAAAGTCCATCATTGTTGATTGATTTTGTAAATGTTGCCAGGGACAAGAGGGTAGATTTTTGTGTCTCCTAAACTTTCAGAATATTTTAATCTATATGATTCAGGAACATAAAAAGCCTTGTGCATGTTTGTATATATGTGCATGTGTTTATCTCTTTTATACCTCTTCCATCCTTCTACTGAGCAAGTAGACATAAATTTTACTTTTACCAGAAAAAAAAAAATTTTTTTAAAGCTTTTTTTTCCCCCGAACACTCAAAAGTTGATCAAGTTGTTTTGTTTAGTCATTTTCAATCATGTCCAATTCTTTGTGACCCCATTTGGAATTTTCTTGGCAGAAATACTAGCGTGGTTTGCCATTTACTTCTTTGGCTCATTTTACTGATGAGGAAACTGGGCAAAGAGAACTGAAGGATTTGCCTGGGTCACACAGTTAGCAAGTATTTAAGGCAAGATTTGAACTCAGGAAGATAAGTATTCCTGATGCATGCCTGGTACTACTAGATCCATTTAGCTACATTTGAAAGATAGATATACTTATACATACTATGCAATGAATAAAATATATAATATATATAAATAGATTTGTATAATATACAAATGTGCACATATACATACATAAACACACAAATCTGTGGGAATATCCACAGAGCCATCTAACTGCCAAGTTGAGTAAACATGACAAATGAATTAACATGTAAGGTACTTTGTACTTTGTACTACATAAATGCTAATTATTATTATTATTATTGTCATTATTTCCATCAAAGATTTTAAATACTATTTCTAAAGAGTGCTACAGATTATGGAAAAGATTTTTCATCCAGTTTGGGGGAATGAATTCCCTATATGGTGCTTCTAATGTATCATCTCTTAGTTTCTCCCAAAGAATCTTCTATTGTATTTCTAGTCTCAACACCCAGAGGGAAGGCAGGTGGTATCTTTGTAACAAATGTTTCTGCCTCAGGAGTTAACCTAGATTTAGGGTTTTTTTGTAGCTGAAAACTTTGCCAACCGAAAAAAATGGAGCTCTATTATCCAAATAACTGAGAGCACCTACAATAACAGTAACCTAAGGATAAGGGTCACTTTGTGAGATATAACTGTGGTTCATTGTTGGGAATTCTTTATTTTAAGTTTTTCAAACCTAGGTGCCTAGGTTTTAGCTCAAATAGTTTGGTCCAAATTATTTTTTAATAATAAAAATGTACCTTTCCCCATACAAATTAAATTTTGTGAAAAAAATCTAGTTTTTAATTTTGGGAATGATAAAATAGAGCATTATCGATTTTAAAATTAAGTGAATATGGCTTACATCCACCTATGTTGATAAATGCCTTGAGTTTGTTACTTCAAAACAGATAAAGAATAAGGGGTAGAAGGTAGGTTTTCAAATGGGATGGATATTAGGTAAATCAGGTGAATGAATCTTTTGGTTCAATAATTGCACAAACATTTATTACGTGCCTTCTGTGTACCAAATACTGTGCTATATTCTGGGAATAAAATGAAAATGAAATAGTGTCTTCCTCCAAAGAGCATACATTCTGCTCTGCTTTGGGGGAGAGAGGATATAATATATCAAAAAAAAAGAATAAATGCAAAGTCTATACCAAATATTATTTACAAACTCAGAGTGAAACCTGCAGCACATCATTTAACTCCTGGAGTCCTAAGTTTCCTCAGCTACAAAATGAAAGGCTAGTAAGTATCTGCATTCAGATATGAAGTGAGGCCTTCCTGAATCCCAAGGCCAGTATGCTGTCCACTGCACCATCTAGCTGCCCCATGTGAAAGTGTGGAAAGATAGGTTAAGTTCAGATTGTGAAGGCTCTTAAACGCCACGCAGAAGAGTTTGCGTTTGATCCTCAGAATACAGAGAACCATAAGAGTTTACCGAGTAGATAAGGAATATGGTCCCATTTGTCAGTTTGATGATTTCTCTGAACTTTGATTTCCTCTTTAGTAAATGGTGATAATATTTGATGTACTGTTTAACTCAGTGTTGTTATGAGGGTCAAATGAAGTCATGCTTATAAAATACTCTATAAACATCAAGGCACTCTCACAAATAAAAGTATTATGATTATCATCACCATCCATACAACAAGGCTATAAAGTTGGCAGAATAACCAAGAAATGAAGCTTTTAAGTTAATAAGAAACAGTATGTAATAGAGAACTAGATGTGAAATGGGAAAGATGAGTTCAGAATCCTGTCTCAGATACTTAGTGACAGTGTCACCATAAGTCTCAGTTTCTTCATCTGTCAAATAAAGGGGGAGGGTTGTACTGATTTCAGCTCTCAATCTAAGATCCTATTACATTTGCATAGGCTATTACAATTTACAAAGCGCTTTCTTTTCTAAAGGCTCTGTGAAGCAGGAGGCACAAATATTGTCTTCATTTCATAGATGAGCAAGCTATGAGATTCAAAGATTTTAAATAGCTCATAAAGACACACAGCTAGAATAGCAGAGCTAGGGCTTCTGCCATCTGAAAAAAAACAAAAAACCAAAACAAAACAAAAAAGAAAACAGCTTTCTTTTCCAGTCCTGGTATAACCATTAAGATAGTGAATATTGGACCAACACTTTTTTTTTCACAATCTAGTCGAGGAGAATTATCACCCATCATTTTTACTTGAACAAATAGAATTAAGTGATTTTTTCTAGACAGGCTGTACTATGTACAAAATCTTTGGAAACATGTGTTGGTGGGTGGTAACATAGTTTGTTTTATGAATACAGTTATGCAGGGAGAGTGATTGACAGTCCAAATACCCCAAGGCTAGATTCAACAAATATTTGGAGAGGCTGAAGAAGTGCACTGACATATATGAATTCTTAGTTAATTTTCTGCTACTGTTGATGTTTTTCATCTTTTTCACTTTTCATCTATCTCCCTCCTACCCTTCCAACCACAAGTGAGTCAGTGAGTTGAAAGGTTGACCAAATTTGTGTACTGTGAAGCTTATAAAGGCACCTAGCATGCTCTGGTTTATTTGTGCAGATGAAAATGAGCCTTTACTAAGATCCTGACAGATAATCCATATTGCCAGCAATCTCTCTCTGTCATACCTACTTCCAAGAACACAAATGCTTATACACTCAGCCACTCAACTCTAGTTCACCAGATCATGACTGACCAACCTTCACTTGAAGAGGGGAGCTTGGAACTCTGAAAATCCTTAAAAGAGAAAATCTCTTTCAACTCTCCCTCAATAAAGGACACTGCCCCAAGTCTTTTTCCTTAAACTGAATATAAAGTTTTGACTGATTGAGGGGGGAATGAAGAGAGAACCCCCAAACTCTGAAAAATCCTTAAAGGAGAAAACCTTCTTCAACTCTGCCTCAGTGAGGGGACTCCACCTGAAGCACAAACAGTTTCATCTTTGTTATCTGGGTGGGGACAGTTCAGTCCTGAAACCCATTGAATTTAATTCAAATTCTAACCCTGGCTGAAGCCAACCTGGGACTCCACTCACAAGTCCCCTTCAGCTTGTAGCCAAAACCTCCTATTGTAAAAGAGCCAAACTAAAAGTCTCTCTTTGCAGAGATTCCAAACATGCTAGCTATGCCATGCTTGGCATCCCAAGGAGCCTCTGTCCTCTGGAATATGATTTTCAGTCTCCCTTCTCTTTACTCTCACCTATTTCCTTAACTAGACTAGACTTTAACCTTACTTCCAATCCCCATAATAAATCTCTTTTATCACTCTAGGTTTTTGGGTCTGTAAATTCCTTTACAGAGACTCTGCGCCGCCAGAAGGGAATCCCAGAACTCCCTACCTTTGCACCACCACTAGACCTCATTTAGACCTTATTTAACTCCCTGACTCTAATTTTACTTGGGTACCCCAAATCTAAACCTCATCACACTTATTCTGTCAGTGTGAGCTACTGTCCCTAGAGTGTTGGTGTAAAAACCCCCAGAAGTATGGGGAAGAAAGCAAAGGCAGCATCACATGGGAGCAGGTAAACTGTGGACTGAAGTTGCATCCTATTAATTGTGTGGTTTTATTGTGTGTTGGGCAGGTGGCTTTAATTTCCTTGACTGATTACTGTTGTCAATGATTTGATTTTGTGGCTTTTCATGGACTCGTTCATTATAAATCCTGGACCTCTGGGAATCTGGTTATAAAAATTTGCTTGAGTAGTGGTTTGTTATTTGCCCATATGGGAACATATTTTCATTCCTATGCTTCATTCAACCCATCTAGCTTTTCACCAAGAGAGCAAACTCCAGCACATTGCCATCATTCTTATATATGATATTCCTTTATCTTCACTTTCTACACCCTCTTGTTGTAGGAGTCATATTCTAGGAAGGTGTGTCAAACTAGAGTGCTGTGACTTCATACAAATCTTTATGGCAGCCTAAAACCAAACTATCTCTCTCATAGCACAAAAGCTCTTTGAGGGCAAGAAATGGATCATTTTTGTGTTTGTAACTCCAATAGGTAGCATGCCTGGCACAGAATAGGTACTTAATACATATTTGGAATTAATTGATTTTTGAAGCCTCATTAAATAGAATGCAGTAGCTCAGGGAAGGCTAATGAGCTGATGAAAAAAGTATATAGTGCGACTTATTATAAGATAAGTGAACTAAGATGGCTCTAAAATGGCCACATGATTAGCTGTAAGATTTCAAGATCCATTTTTTTTTGGTCACCTCCAGTGAGGAGACTAGGTTGTTCAGGAGATAGAGTACTGGACCTGGAATCAGGAAAACTCATCTTGAGTTTAAAATTGGCCTCAGATATATAGTAGCTGTGTAACCCCAAGCAAGTAATTTATTCCTATTTGTCTTGTTTCATTTGTAAAATGAATCGAAGAAGAAAATGGCAAATCACTTCAGTATCTTTGCTGAGAAAAGTCAGGTATAGCCATGAAGGCGGTCATGAAGAGTTAGACATGAGTAGTAATAAGGAGATTGTACTTTAGTCTTCATTTCTTGCTGTTAATGAAAAAATCAATCTCCCTTCAATACCTTAATTTTCTCACTACCCATTGCTTCCTCAGTCTTTTGCAATTATGTATTCATTCTTGCCATGGTTCCAAAAATATGTTGACCCGAGTGGGCAAGCCTAAGAGCCTTCTTTTAATTTTCATTTTATTTGACCCTTGGAAGTGTTTGGCACTCTTGATCATTCCTCCTCCTAGATACTCTTTCCACCCTAAGTTTAAAAGATTCTCTAATACTCCTTTTACCAGTATAATCACTCATTCCCTCTCTTTAGATGGTTTTATAGCCTTTCATTTCCCCTTCCTGTGGATGTTCTCAAATACCATCCTTGGCTCTCTTCTCTCTTTACATTTTTTCTTTTGTTAGCCTTGTTCAATCTCACAGTTTCAACTACTCATTTCTATGCATGTGATTCTTAAACATGTATTTCTAGTCCTGATATCTTTTCTCAGTTCCAGACCTACATGTGCCTTCAGGACATTTTAACTGGACACCTTACCAGCACCTCAAACTTGATATGTCTAAAACTAAAAACATCTTTTACCCTTTTTTTGATTTCATTATTTCTGCCTTAACTTCCACCACTTAATCATTCTCTCAGGTTCTTAACTTTAGTGCTATCTTTGACTCTTTCTTCTATCTTATCTTTCATATCCAATCAGTTTCCACACTCTGACAATTTCTTATCTGTAATATCACCTAGGACAACTAGGTATTACAGTACAGTGAATAAACTATTGGACCTAGAGTAAAAAATAAATAAATAAATACAGAAGACTCATTTTCCTGAGTTCAGATCTGGTTACAAACTCTTACTAGCTGTGTGATCTTGGGCAAATCACTTAAGTTTGTTTGCTTCATTTCCTTATCTGTAAAATGAGCTGGAGAAGAAATGGCAAGCCATTTTAGTATCCTTGCCAAGAAAACCCCAATTAGAGTCTTGATGAGCTGAACAAGACTGAAAAATGACTCAACTCAACAAAATCTCCTAAGTGGCCTCCCTTTGTTATCCCCACAGCAAGCATTGTATTGATGGTATACATTTCAACCCTCTTGGACTATTTGTAAAATTCAACTAATGACTCTTTTTTTTTTTTTCCCTATCATCATTCTAATTCATCCATTGAATTTCTTCAGTATCCTGCAGATTATGAACATGAGGCAATTGAGAGTGGTTCTATTTTGTTTGTTATGCTATGGATGCTTTTTATCTATTTATAAAATGCTTAAGTGTTCAGAAGAACTGTCGATGGTAATGGGGATCTGCTACCCACCTCTTTTTCTTGCCCCATCTTTGAAGATGCCTAGAAATCTTGATTCACTCATTTGAATCACTTAGGGTTACAATAATCACCTGATCTCTGTTTGGCATTTAAAGATTTCCTATATTTTTGGTCTTATACTTCATTCCCCTCTAAATAATTTAGGATCCATCTACTCTACCCTACATGCTGTTCCTCACACATAGCAATTCTTGTCCTAATTTCGTGTCTTTGTACAAAGTGTCCCCTATCCTTGGAATGCTCTGCCCCTTCATTTTCATGCCCTCTTCCTTCCTTCCTTCTTTCCCTTCTATCTTCTGCAAGAGGACTATCTTGGTTAACTCTGCTGTTACTGCCTTTCTATACATGTGTACATATATATATATATATATGTATATATATATATATGTGTGTGTGTATGTATATATATATACACATATATATGTACATTTATACACAAACACACACACACACATATATATATGTATATTTATATTTATAGTCCCAGTTATATAAATGTTGCTCTCCCATTAGAATGTATATTCCTTGGGGACAGGTACTGTTTTCACCTTTCATTGTATACCTAGCACTTAAAACAGTATTCAACACACACTAAGTTCTTGACAAATGCTTATTGCCTGATTGGCCCCTAGCTTTTAGGTATTCAATTGACTTCCTAGGCATTTGGGCTCTCTATACAATTGGTACAGAGCTTGGCCTCTGCTATCTAGAAGCTTTGGAATATTCTTGAGGCCAGAATGGAAGCAGGAAAACTGTTTTCCAGTTTGTAGGGGATTAGGACAAAGATGGACTACGCTTAATCCCTAGAAACTGGCAGTGATGACTCTCTGATTCTGTGCAGTCTCTGAAACATCCTCCTTGGGAGTTTGGCTGCATAGCAAGTACACTTAAAAAAAATCACCATTTAGTGAGTGAATAGCTTCCTGTGTAAAGTTGAATGATGGGCACAAATCAGGCCAGCCGATGCCAGCCCACAAAATTGGAATCATTTCTGGTCTCTCCTCCCATGTGAAAATTTGCAGCCAACTCTACAATCCATTAAACATCTTCTAGGTCAATTCCAATCCTGTAAATACAATTGTACATTTGTATGAGGACTTTCATCTTCTTTACATTGTCTTATATACTCAATTGTTAGAGGTAGGGAAGTCTGTTGTGCATTTTTTTATAGATGAGGAAATGAACATATTTAGGATATGGAAGAACAAAGATTGGCCCCTCGATCTTATGACTTCCAGTGTAGTGAGCTTGTCATGTGATAAAAATAAGGATATAATTTTTCTAGTTTATATATTTATTAATAAAAAAGACTTGGTATTTGTGACCTGTATTTTCTGAGGATCACAAGGATTGGTGAAGGATTTTGCAAACTATGGCTTTTGAGACAAATCTGGCTTGCCTTCTGTTTTAATATACCCTGAAAGTTAAGAATATAAGCTCATGGCTGCATAAAAACAGACATTTGGCTAGTGGGCTACAGTTTGCTGTTTTTATTTGTTGTTTTATTTGGATGCCATATTTTAAGAGAAATTCTGAGAAACTAAAATGCATTAAGAGGTAAGAGTCAGGGGAAACATGATGGTAAGAAATCATGCTATATGAGAAAGAACTTAAGCAACTGAGGACTTTTTAGCTTCAAAATTAAGGAGAGATATGATAACTACCTTCAAATACTTGAAAGCCTGTCATGTAGTTGAGTTTTATGCTGCTCCAAAAGGTAGAACTGAGGCTTTTGTGTGAAAATTATTTCAAAGCCACATTTGGTTTATTATCAGAAAGAACTTCCTAATAATCAGAATTGTTCAAAACTGGAATAGTCTGTCTTGGGAGATCATGTACTCCAAGTATCTGATCAGATTCAGCTGTTTACAATACATTCTTTTACAATACTTACCATCCAAGAGTTACAGTTCTCAAGTAAAAGTTGGATGACCATCTGGGATTTCTTAGAATATCTGCACTGGCTGAGATGTTAGAGATTTAAGAATCTCTAAAGACTGTACCACTGATAAGTGATTGAGATAAATTCACCTGCTAGATGAATAAAGCAAACAGATCCATTACAGTTGATGCTATTCCATAGCATTTTTTTATTCTCTAAGGAGAATCCTATCCTTCATCTTTTCATCTGTCTGTTTTGTGGGATTACTTAAGGTCCTCTCAATAGTAGTACTGTGACAAATTGAAATGCTCTATAAGGGCAAATTTCAGATATGTTGCCATGAGTTTAGAATAAAAAAATGATATATGAAAAACTAAATTTAATTTATCTAGAAATAATTTAAGTAAAATTATATTCTCTGATTATTCCTTCAAATTATTGAATTAAATTCTTGAATTAATTAAATTAAATTCTTGACTTTTTGGCCATTTTGTTAGTTTCATAGGAAAAAAGATCAGAAAAGATAAAGAAAACTTAATAACATTTGTGTCAATGCCATTATGAGGTTTTTCTTATTAAGTGGAGTTTGAGCATCACCAGTAAATGATGATTATTTTTCAATCAGTTCCAATTTCAAGTCATGGGAAATACCAATGCATCAAAACAAGACTAGTAAAGCCAAATCTGATTACTAGATATCTTCAGATACTTTAAACTGGTTGGATGTCTGGATAGCAAGAAAGATTACATATAAAAAAGGAAATGTAGTTTATTTTTTATGTATCAAAATGGGCCTATAACTTGTTTGATAGTTGAAAAACTCTTTCTTGGAAAACAGCAGCTATTATTTCACTTTATTTAAAAATGTTAATGCAATGACAAACCATTCTAGTATCTCTGATACATATACTAGCTGTAAGATTCTGGGCAAGTCACTTAACTTTTCAACCCCCAAGGCAACTCTCTATGCATATGATTCAAGGTAGTTGCCACTGTTTTGGTAATTATTTCTCCCAGAATTCATCAAAATGGGATATAGATATGCTATTATTTAAAGTATAGTAAAAAGAACATTGGATCCAGAATTTCAGACTTGGAAGGCCTCAGTAGACATCTAATCCAACCCATTCCAGAAAAATAATCTTTTCTGTCTTGTACCTGGAAAGTAGGGATCTTTTGTTGTGTTCGGTCTTGTTTTACTCTTTAAGACACCATTTAGGGTTTTCTTGGCAAAGATACTGGAGAATTTTGCTATTTCCTGCTCCAGATCATTTTACAGATGAGGAAGCTGAGGTAGTCAGGGTTAAATGACTTATTAGGATCATATAGCTAGGAAATATCTGAGGCCAGATTGAAACGCAGGAAGATGAGTTTTTCAATTCTAAGTTCCAATGTCCTATTCACTTTGAAATCTAGCTGCCCCAACTGGTTATGTAGGCTTTTCCAAAAAGATCTTTAGTAATGTTGATCCCACCTCTATTGGGGCTATTTAAAAATATTGATCCATATTCTTCTTCTATATAAACTTCTGAGATGTGTCCTTAAGCAGGAGACCCTTGGATACAAATTGAATCCAAATCCCAGTTACTGGCCTAAAGTTTTCAAGTAACAAGATCTACATGTAGTTACTTGTCATCAGAAAGAACCTTGTTTGTGTATATATACAGAGCATTTAGAAATGTTACCCAAATCTGGAAATTTGCCTGCCTCTAGGATAGGCCAGATTGTTGTCAAAGTAAACCAAATAAGTACTGTGAAAATTGCATCTTCAGAAAATTTCACATCTTTATCTCATTTGAGCCTCAACAACTTTGTGAAGCAGTTACTATAGGTATCATCATATCTATTTTACAGACTGGTATACTGAGCCAAAAATGGGTAAATGGCCTTATTACTCTTTATCCATTGTGCTGCTTAGCTGCTTTTGAGTCACATGGTCACGGGGATATAAACTTGAGTTCTGGTTGGAAGTAAAAAATGAATAATCTAAAAGCTACCCATTGTCTTTTGAGAAAAGATAAAAACTTTTCTATCCCCAAAGTAAAAACTGAAAAGAACTTGGGACCTTGAATAGTCATCTCATTTAGGTTAGTCATATTAAATTTCCCAATGTAGAAAATCAAGCTTTCACTTTATGACTTCTTACAGTCATCCACTGAGGAAAATGTATTCATAGAAGAATAAAATTGGATTCTATCTATGCTGATACTCACCATATTTGGGGGGAACAAAAAGAATATGGGACACGATCTATAGTGGGATTTAAATTCCAGGAACAATAGGACATATTATGCATTGCAGGTGGATTTTAGATTTCTACAAGCAAGCTTCAGATAGAGGTATTTTTGTTTCCCAACAACTTGTCTTCATTGTGACTGTCTGGATTTGGGATACTTCTGGTCTCTCTTCCCTTCTTCTAGCTAGTCCTAGTTGATCTCTCAGAAACACGAGATGCCCAAATTTAGAGACATTTCCATTCCAAATGTTTATATGGATTATTTGTGCCCAACCTATAGTAGGATTTCGTTGGTCTATTTGGCCACAGTTGGACATATTGTACCTTGACACCAGCATAGTGATATCATGGTGGTCCTCTTCACGAATGAAGGACAACAACCAACAAATTCATCTCTCACCCAGTCAGCTACAAACTACAAAATCTTCTCCCATCTCTCATGACATGGCAGAAGAGATTTGATAAAAGTGGTTTTTCATAAGATTTGATAACTTGAGATATATGAGTTGTTCGAGCATTTCTGGTATGAGGGCTTGCTGAGTTCTTTTCAGGGCTGCCCATTTACCTTTGGCACTCAGTTCTTACCTATAACTCCTAGAAATTGTAGTTTGCACAGCATCCATACCCTGGTAAACCTAGATGGTTTTAAAGCATCTTAAATTGTTTAAGCAAACAGGTTAGACTACCTGTTGGTGAATTAGGGAGTGTCAAATGGATAGAAGAGAACAATTTGTTCCAATGATCAAAAAGTCCATTGAAGCAGGCTCTGTCTGACATTGAAATCTTGGTGCAACATCAAAGGACACCAAGGTCATCCACTGTATCCCAGTCATCACTGGTCTTGTAGGACAAACAACAAACAAACTTAGTTTTTGTATTATAGATCTCGTTGCTTAATTTGTACAAGTTTTTCAATAAGAAAGCAGGATCCTGATGTACCAAATATATAGAGAGCCGATGTGGAAAATGCTGAAATTCCTTGAGCAAAATGCTGTCTGCTTGACATAGAGATGAATCTATTTGACTGCATATCTATTTTAATATTTAAATCATTCTAACATCAAAATGTTACAATTATATAAACAAGTCAATCAAGGGGATTTGAATTTGGAAATGGTTATTTACTTCCTTACCATAGCCTAAATTTTACCCTCAGCACCCTCCCCTTATTTTTATTTTTATTTTTGTTTCAATCACTTCAAATTTAAACACTTGGATCTGTTCTTTGACCAAACACTTGGATTTGTTCTTTTCTTAAATTTATAAAATCTATATTTTTTCCTCCTAGTATTGCTTCCCTTCAATACAAACTCTGAATATAAGAGTTCAGCCTGCTTACTGGAAAGCTTCCAATTTTAATTTGCCTTTATTCTATCCTTAGACATTACCTAGACCTTTTCCTGGAGAGAGTATGCAGGAAAAAGCCCAAAATTGTGTCACAAAACACAGACACCAAGCTCTATAATAGTTGAAAAGCAAGGTACATGTTGCCAGGGTGGTGTGAAATTGCCAGCATTTTTCTAAAGTATTTCCAGATTATTGGCTTTATACTCTAACCATTCTTGTGATTTTCTCTTAGTAAAATGAATTTGAGGCACTAGGTGGCATAGTGGATAGATTGCTGGGCCTAGAGTGAGGAAAAACTCATCTTTCTGAGTTCAAATTCAGACACAGACACTTACTAGCTATGTGACCCTAAGCAAACCACTTTTTACTCATCTGTAAAATGACCTACAGAAGGAAACCATTGCAGCATCTCTGCCAAGAAAACCCTAAGTGGGGTCATGAAGAATTGGACCTGACAGAAAAATGACTTTACAACCACAAAAATGAATTAAAAAGAATGGTCATAAAAATTTGGCAATATTCCTTTAATGAATAGGCCCTTGGTGCTAAGCTATGGAAGAACCTGAAAGAAATAGTCACTGGTGTGTATTTTCCCCTCATTAAAAAGTCACAATTTATTGCCCTTATTTGTTTATTTATTTTTTTACAGAAAACAAATTTATATGCAAAACACCAGCCATTGCTGATATTGTAATCCTGGTAGATGGTTCATGGAGCATTGGGAGATTCAACTTCAGACTGGTTCGCCTTTTCTTGGAAAATTTGGTGACAGCTTTTAACGTGGGAGAAAATAAAACTCGGATAGGTAATGTTTATGATTTTACTGGTATCAGTGACAATAAATTCAATGTAAAATTTTTCAGTGTTTAGGAATTACAGATACATTAAGATCCCTTTCTACAGTGTTTGTGATATATGCAGCCACTTTTGAATGTGGTTGTTGCCTGGTTGCCTAATATAGCACTCTTACTATTGTAGAATTGATAATATGGGCTTCTTTGTCTTTTTTTATTCAATTACTAAAGAACTTAAGTCATGAGAATTTACAACATGAAAGGGTAAACAGGGAATTTTACTTAGATGTGCCCATGTCATATTTCAGGAATCTGTGATTTCACTGGTATGAATGTTCCATGGAGATAGAATAGAACCCTTCTAAGCTTTATTAGGGTCCTTGGAGACTCCTATGGCAGAAAATTTCATGACTTTGAGACCATTTTGGTGATGAGTTCCTCCAGATTTAGATAGACCAGTCCTGGGAAAAATAGTTGTTCAAGCTTCCTTTCTTGATATATCCTTTGAGACATCTAAGATCAGTTCCAAACCTCAAGAATATTGATGGAAGTATATCCCAGACCACTGGCCTAAGAGTCAAGAAGACCTGAATTCAAGTACCAACTTTGACACATACTGGCTCTATGACCTTGGATAAAGCACTTAATTTCTCAGAGTTCCAAGTAGCTTTTAAGACTGTAAATTGAAGAGTTGCCAGTCTATTTTGGGAGAGGAAGCTTCCTCTATATTAATGAAATCACAAATCCTGAACTTCTTCCTTTCTCCCTATTTTTTAAAAGAATAAATTTACTAACTTTGTTTTTTCAAGTACAGAATTATAATTGTCACACATTCAAAGCACAACCATCTGTTTTTTAAAAGCTTAAAATTATATTGTATAATTTAAAATTAATGGACTTATTTTTTATAATTATAAAATTATAGTTAGTTGAATAATCAGTCCTTTATCATTTTGAGTTAAGGATAGAGAGCCTGTGAGAAATCAAATCCTCCCAAATGTGGTAAGAAAATTGGATACAATTTCACAGTCCGAAAGAAGCTTTGCCAAATTAAGGCTGGCCAACAAAGATGCCGGAAACCTTTGAACAATCTATTAATTTCATCTTGTAACTCATGATTTAACTTCTTTAAAAAGCCATTGAATAAAATCATTCCTTTGGGAACTAAAAAGAAAATTCTAGTCATTTTGTCTGCACACAAATTAAATAAATCATATTGCCAGTTATGAATTGGCTTCCCATTTTGGTCAGGAAAAAAAAAGATTTTTCTTAGCAGATGGGTTTGGACTGGTTATATAGTTTGATGGGATTTTTTTTTCTATGAAAAACACATCTAATTAGTTCTTCAAAGAAGTAAATTACAGAGAATATTTGCTTAGAGAAATCTAGTAACCATAGCTCAGAAACAAGTTTATATGTTGCCATGGGCATCTTTCTTTTTCTTTATTAGGCCTTGCACAATACAGTGGTGACCCTCGGATAGAATGGCATCTGAATACCTTTAGCACCAAGGATGCAGTGATTGATGCTGTCCGGAATCTACCATATAAGGGAGGAAACACCTTAACAGGTATTTCTTTACGTGCTATCTTGGCACTTTGCTTCTCCTAGAGGATTCTTCCATTCCTCTGTGATGCTACTTAGTAGAAATCTGTTTAACATGTTCCAACTAGTCTATTACTAAAAATACTTGGGTTTCTTCTATCCCAAATATAACATCAAGAGGCAAAGCTGGGAGATTTTTTCATTCCTCTCATAAACAAAAAATAAACATACAAAACCCCAAAAAACAATTGAAATTCTAGGCCAAAGGGAAGTAAAGATAATATTTTGGCCTGCCAATCTCATGTAGTATGGTTAAATCTCATAGTTTATGAAGTTATCTATCTTATCCTAGATTTTAAATTCCTTTCAAAAATTAGTAAGATGGCAGCTAGATAGCACAGTGGATAAAGCTCTAGCCCTGAAATCAGGAAGACTTGAGTTCAAATACTTGAGCTCAGATACTTAACACCTACTAGCTGTGTGACCCTAAGCAAGTCACTTAATCCCAATTGCCTAAAAAAAATTAGTAAAACACTTCTATTTCCAGTGTAATTCTTCTTGTATCTCCAAGGAAGAGTCATAATTTTTTCAGCCAATTTTTAATTTGAAAACAGTTTTGTAAACTGAGATTAGTAAGAAAAGTAATAAAGTTTCTTGTAACTATTTTTGATGATAGATAAATGCTATTTTTCCCATCAGAAGTTAATGAGTAAAATATGAATGAAAAGAAAATATAAAAGAAACCAAATTCTGAATAATTAAAAGGACTTTGTCCTAGAGAAGGGTAATGAAATATAATCTTCTCCTCTGAGCAGAGACAGAAGTTTACAGGCATAGATCTGTCTGTCAGACATGGATAGTCATTGTGATGATTGGTTTTATATAACTTTTTTTTTTTCTTACAAGAAAAAGTTTAAATGCTATTGGATGAAGGTTGTGTCTCATCTGGATAGAATTGGAGAGATAGGTAGCATGGTTTTATGGATAGACTACTAGAGTCTAAACAGAATCAGGAAGAGTTGGCTTTAAATCCTGACTTTTATACACTAATTAATTGTGTGGCCTTGCTCTGGATTTCAGTTCCTTTATGCTTTATAAAGAAGAAATTGGTTTCAATGAACTCTAATATATCTTCCAGATCTAAATCTGTGATTCTATGATGGCAGGAAAAAAATTCATCAATAAAACTTATTTTTTTAAAAAAGGCAACATTCTCCAATTCAAACAAAATACATATGATCACTGGCTTTAAAGGCTAAGGTGCTGTTGAAATGCTGGGAGTTATTTTCACAGTTTTCAAGAAGGAATTTAACAACATTTTCATTAGCCCACTAAAAAAAATCATTTAGTGTTTCTGTCTAAAGTCTAGTTTTCCTGTCCAGAATTGCAAAGGGGAATTGCAACAAGCCCAGTCATCATGTAGCATTTAAATAGATGTTTTCCCTGTAATCCTTTGCTTTGAACACAGAATTATCATTGATCTGCTATTGCTGAAATATTGATGAAATTGCTTTTACTTTTTAGTCTAAGTCCTAATGGATTCAGTCTTCTTGGATCTGAGAGCTAGAGTCTATAGACCATCTTGGCCAAACTCTTCATAAAGACCAGTACCTAAAATAATGCAATGTTTTATTTTTTTTATTCTTTACTTTCACATGGACTTGAATTCTTCACTTGTATTTGTGCTATCAAACCTAAAACTTTTTTTAAAGAGAGTTTTTGCTTCTTGTAAACGTTATTTTAAATCTACAAGTTATCTTTTATCTTTAGATTAAATTTTATATATTAGAAAGACTCTTGTTAGTGACTGTTATTTAATTTTATATTTCCAGGTCTTGCTTTAAATTACATTTTTGAAAATAGTTTTAAACCAGAAGCAGGATCAAGAACTGGAGTATCCAAAATTGGCATCTTAATCACAGATGGAAAGTCTCAAGATGATATTATCCCCCCATCAAGAACTCTACGTGATTCTGGGGTTGAACTCTTTGCAATTGGTGAGTATTGCCTTCTTGCTCTATTTTAATAGTAGTCAATAGGCAGAAAATCATCTTTTTTTCCCTATGGACATAGTGTAATGATCATTAGATTCAACTCTGAAGGTTTGGATTTCTTTTTTTTTCTTGCTACCAATTTGCTGTGTATGTGTCTGCTCATCACTTTTATTTTATCCTGTAAAAAGTAGATAATAACAGCCTTGCATACTCACAAAGTCAATGGGAAGACAAGATGAGATCAGGTGGAACTATTTGGAAAAGTATCCAATGCTATAAAATTGTGGATATTGATTTTAATCATCTTTTGATCTTTTAGATCTTTTATGTTGCTTATGTAAATCTTGTGGATAGAGTGCCAGTAAGACCTGAATTCCAATTCCTCAGACATTTACTAGCTATATAACTCTGGATAAATCACTTTATCTCCATTTCCTCAAATATAGTATCCACCTCACTAGGTGTTTTGAGGATCAAGGATGATAATAATAATAAACATTCATAAAGTGCTTAACAGATTTCAAGCACTGTGTGAGGCACTTTAAAATTATTATCTCATTTGATCCTCACAACAATCCTGGGAAGTGGGTGCTATTGTTATCCCCATTCAGAGATGAGGAAAGTGAGGTAAATAGAGGTTAAGTGACTTCCCATATTAATACAGCTACTGAGTTTTTATGGCTAGATTGGAATTCAGATTTTTCTCACTCTAAATCTGGCTCCCTATCCATTGTGCTACCTAGCTATTGTATAAAATATTTGTATTTTACTTTACAAATCTTAAAATGCTATGTAAATTATAGCTATTTCTATTATAATGATTATGATTATGAATGTAATGTCTACATATTGCCTATTTGCTGATACAAGTATTTGGGAGAAAATCAGAAAAAAAATTTTCCAAATGTAGTTAAGACAGTCCTGTAGAGACTTTAAAGAAAAAAATGGTCTGCTTAATGTGAGGGAGAGGAAACCATGCCTTAACAATATTGGTCGAATATTTAATATATATTGGACTACCTACTATTTAGGAGAGGGAGTGGGAGAAGGAGGGGATAAATTGGAACAGAAGGCTTTGCAAGGGTAAATCTGAAAAATTACCCATGCATATGTTTTGTAAATAAAAAGCTTTAATAAAAATGAAAAAAGTTGAAGAACAGCTTTGAAAATAGCATGTTGAATTTATTATATTTTTTGAGGGAGAAGCAAACTTTACAAGATGCAGATTAACAATTGTGAGTGAAATCTTCATTTTCCATTCTGTTTATCTGCTTTGGTATTTCTTAAATTCAATTTTTTTAATGTCCAAAAGAATTGTTTGAAATAACTTGGAAAAATACAGTGTATCAACATATTTTTTAAAAATTAAGAAAAAATTGAGAACTTTTATCCTGTTGAAGAGAAGATGGGGGTAGAGAGTTTTCCTTAACTGTATGAAGGAACTCATATACAAAAGGGATAGATTTGTTGGTCCCAATGAACCAAAGAATCCAAGTAACAGAGGCAAATTTTGGCTGGATTTTAAAAGAAAAAAAAATTTCTAGCAATTAAAACTGTCCAGAAGAAAAATGGGGATCCTTGGGAGGTAATGCTTCTCCCACACTACTGGAGGTCTTCAGGCAGATGATGGATTGTCTGGGATTCTATGCAGGGATTCCTGTTCAGATCTCATTTAGAATAGATAAACTTGAAGGTCCCAGTCTACTGAGTTTCTGTGATTCTGTGACTGTTTATAGGGAACACAGTCTATGGAGAGATATCAGTATTGTTTTCTATTAGAGGGAAACCATAATTTATTAAGTATCATTCTTATAAAAGAATATATGTATGGCAAAAAGTCAGGACAACTGCCAACCCTTTTGAGGCTATTGCATTCCCATGACTGATTATATTTATAAAAATTCCTTGCTAGTGAGTAGGGCTCTAGATTTAAAGATTTTCTCTTAAAAAACCCAGAAAACCAAAAAACCCATGTCCCAGTTAGCAACCAATTAGACACTGAAATATTGTGAAGCATACTTCAAGGTTGTTTCAGAAGCCTACATGATTTAGCATCACTTCTCTTGTTGTAGAGGCAGTGTGGAACAGTGGATAGTGTTAGGTTCTTACTAAGTGCTAATGAGATAATGAGATATTAGGTTTTTACTAAGTGCTAAGTCGGTACTTAACAATTCTCTAGTTCCGGCCTTTCCTGGGAGTTTTACTTGTGAACTCCTGGGGAGGAGCAAGTTCATTGGTTGAAGTAATTTTTTCCCAGAAGCCCTTGCATTATCCCACGCCCATTCTCTGGGAGGATAAAAGAGGGCGGCACTCCAGAGATAGAGAGTCTCTGCTCTAGGCCAGATTTGAGGCGGCTCTCTGCAGAAAGGGAAGTCACTACTCTGGACCAGAGTTAACAGCAACTGTCTGGAGACAACGATTCTCTACAGGAAGAAGAATCTGTCTGAGAGATTTGAGTTGACACAGCAGATCTCCTCCCAGGGAGCAATCGGCAGCTTCTGGAGACAACAGCACGTTACAGGATAGAATGCAAAAAATAATGATCCTATCTTATTAATTGATGACCAGGGACAAGAAATTTGAGCATTGGAGTCTTCCTCTTTAAAACAGAGAGAAATGACCTTTCAGGTTTGTTGTGAGGATGAAATGTAATGTTTGCAAATGACAGCTGTTTTAAATTAAGAACATTTTTTAATTTTTATTTTTTTATTATAGCTTTTTATTTACAAGATATATGCATGGGTAATTTTTCAGCATTGACAATTGCAAAATTTTTTGTTCCAATTTTTCCCCTCCCTCTCTCTACCCCCTCCCCCAGATAGCAGGTTGACCAATACATGTTAAATATGTTAAAGTATAAGTCAAATACAATACATGTATACATATCCATACAGTTGTTTTGCTGTACATAAAGAATTGGACTTTGAAATAGTATACAATTAACATGTGAAGGAAATAAAAAATGCAGGCGGACAAAAATAGAGGAATTGGGAATTCTATGTAGTTTTCATATCATCTCCCAGAGTTCTTTCGCTGTGTGTATCTGGTTCAGTTCATTACTGCTCTATTGGAACTGGTTTGGTTCATCTCATTGTTGAAGAGGGCCATGTCCATCAGGATTGATCATCACATAGTATTGTTATTGAAGTGTACAATGATCTCCTGGTCCTGCTCACTTCACTCAGCATCAGTTCATATAAGTCTCTCCAGGCCTTTCAGAAATCCTCCTGCTGTAAGAAATGACAGAACAATAATATTCCATAACATTCATATACCACAATTTATTCAGCCATTCTTCAATTGATGGGCATCCACGTAGTTTCCAGTTTCTGGCTATTACAAAGGGGGCTGCCACATTCTTGCACATACAGGTCCCTTTCTCTCCTTTAAGATCTCTTTGGGATATAAACCCAGTAGTAACACTGCTGGATCAGAGGATATGCACAGTTTGATAACTTTTTGAGCATAGTTCCAAATCGCTCACCAGAACGGCTGGATGTATTCACAACTCCACCAACAATGTATCAGTGTCCCAGTTTTTCCACATCCCCTCCAACATTCCACATTATCTTTCCCTGTCATTCCAGCCAATCTGACAGGTATGTAGTGGTATCTCAGAGTTGTCTTAATTTGCATTTCTTTGATTAATAATGACTTGGAGCATCTTTTCATATGGCTAGAAATATTTTCAATTTCTTCATCTGAGAATTGTCTGTTCATATCCTTTGACCATTTATCAATTGGAGAATGGCTTGATTTTTTATAAAGTAGAGTCAATTCTCTATATATTTTGGAAATGAGATCTTTTTCAGAACCTTTGACTGTAAAAATGTTTTCCCAGTTTATTGCTTCCCTTCTAATCTTGTCTGCATTTGTTTTGTTTGTACAAAAACTTTTCAATTTGATATAATCAAAATTTTCTATTTTGTGATCAATAATGATCTCTAGTTCTTCTTTGGTCATAAATTCCTTCCTCTTCCACAGGTCTGAGAAGTAAACTATCCTGTGTTCTTCTAATTTATTTATAATCTCATTCTTTATGCCTAGGTCATATTAAGAACATTTTAAATAAAAAAGAACAAAAAAGAACACTTTAATCACTCAGATTTTTGTCTACATTATTAAGAGATGATGTTACTAAATCTATGATTGATGCTTAATAAAAGTTTTTTTTTAATTGAATTGAAATAAAGTCATTTTCCTTTGAATTAGTAGACCTTGAAAGATGTGGCCTTTATTCAAACTCTGCCTTTTCATATCTCCCTGTCCGAACAAACTGCTTAGTTATTACCAGGAATTATTTAGGTGACTCAGTATATAGACCACTAGACTTAGAGTCAAGAAGACTCCTTTTGTGATTTCAAATCAGACTTCAGACACTCACCAGCTGTTAAGTGACTATGGGCAAGTCATTTAACCCTATTTGCCTTGGATTCCACATCTATAAAGTGAGTTGTGAAGGAAATAGTAAATCATGGCAATACCTTTGCCAAGAAAACCCCACAAAAGGTCATGAAGAATCAAAAATGACTATAAAAATGGTTAAAACAATGAAGGAGTTATTTATCTACTGCAAAGGGCTTTATCAGTATATATACCATGCACTTTTTCCTCACTATACTGATTCTTCTAGCCTCTTCTATTACTCCCTCTGGATAATTTATGATTTTTAAAAACATCAGATCAATGTCTTTTGCTTAATCATTTAGCCAATACATAATGATTACGTATCTGCAATGTGCCCAGTCCTGTCCTAGGTGCTATAAGGGAAACAGAAAAAACTTAAAATATTATTGCTATATTCAAAGAGCTTTCAATTTATCTAAGAAGACAGAACTATTAGAAACACCACAATTTCAGAAATTATAGGCTCCATTTTGTAGAATTGAATGTGAAATTCTGGTAGGGAGATTTGAATAGTCAGGGCCTGAATAAAGGCCACATCTCTCAAAGTCTACTAATTCAAAAGAAAACAACTATATTTCAAGCCAATTAAAAAACCTCTCTCCCTCTCCCTCCTTCTCTCTTCTGCCCTCCCTCCCTTCCCCTTTCCCTTCCTCTCCCCCTCTCATACACACACACACACACACACACACACACACACACACACACACACACACACATCTTTCAAAATTGTACAGATCCTGGCTTAAGACCTCCTGGTCTAGACCTCTAGCTCTTTGTTGACAATGACAACCCTTATTCCTCTCCATTTTCATCTAGTCACCCACTCCCCAAGCCAAAATATATTGTATAAATGGAAAGGAATAGTGGTAAATAAGATGGGAAATGTAGGCATTGTCAGATTGTGTAGGGCCTTGAATGCAAAATCATAACGTTAGATGGGAACTTAGAGGTCATCTCTTACCTATAGCTGCATAGGCAGTACCTCCAGTGGTTAGTACATTACACCTGGCACATAGTAAATGCTTTATAAATGTTTATTCACTTTGACTGACTGAATAGGAGTTCTTTCTAGTTCATCTGTGACATATACTTCTGCTTAAAGATTTCCACTAAAGGAAAACCATTATCCTCCTTTTTGGAATAGCTAAGGATCTGGAAAGGCATAAAGTGCTTAAGGATGAGAACTATTTTGTTTTTTGGCCTTTTTATCTTCAGAATTGAGCACAAATGTTGGTGCATGGCAGATGCTTAGCAAAAAATTACTTGAGTGCTTGCTTTGGCAGCACATATACTAAAATAAAAAATATATTTGTAGAATTTAATTACTAAAGATTTAGAGGTACAAGTCATCTTAATGGTCACATAGTCCAATCCTCTAATTTTTCAGATGAAAAAACTTGTTTCAGCTTTATTTTATATGTAATAGGGAGTCACTGCAAAATTTTGAGCAGAGGAGTATAAATATGTACACAAGATAAAATTAATCTGAAAAGGGAGCAAAGTAAAGTTTAGATGAGGGAAATGATGACTATTTTGTAATAATTAAAAAGAGTGGCAATGAGAGCCTCTACCAGCTTGTGGTGGTGGTTCTAGAGAGGAGAAAAGAACCAAGAGAGGCTGAATTCACAAGACTTGATATCTATTCCATTTGTGACCTATGACAAATGACTTCATCTTCTGATCCTATTTCCTCATCTGGGAAAAGGTAGAGACCATATTGGATGATTTCTAAAGTTTCTCTTCAGCAATAAAATTATGTGATATTGATTGGAGTTGGGTAAAGGGTCCAATAGATAGAGCACTGGACCTGGAGCCTTAAAGACTCATCTTCATGCATTTAAGTCCTTTATTAGCTGTGTAACTCTGTTTGCCTCAGTTTCCTCCTTTGTCAAATGAGATAGAGAAGGAAATGGCAAACCACTTCAGTATCTCTATTAAGAAAATTCCAAATGGGATGATGAAGAGTTGGGCTAAGCATTCTGCTTATAGGTGAAAGCAATGAAAATAGGTAAGAAAAAATAAGAATGTTGTGCAGTTTGAGGACTTATAGAACTTTTTCTTTGGGTTTGTATCAAGCTGTAATGTTACTCAATCTCTGTAAAACTAGGGTTTTCTCTATTATTTTCTGTATATTTACTCCCTCTGTAAAGTGAGGGACATGGAATAAGTGATTTCTAAAATCCCTTCTAGAACTAAATCTTATGATCTGACAATGCTATTATGGACTGACTCTATGCTTATAGATATAAAGCCAAATAATATTCAGTATTTTATGATAGATTTGGTTTGAAAAGAAAAAGCTTTTAGCATACTTTAGGATGTGATTACTATGTACCTCAAAGTTTCTGTAAGTTTTCATCAGAGCTTTTGAAACTGGCATTTTCTGTACTAAGCTCACTGTTTGCACATGTATCCATGTAGTGGAATAATTAAAGCTAAAGTGTGCATGTGTGTGTATGTACAGACATATATTCACATATATGGAGAATACTAATTATTGTTAATAATTGTGTATTTTAGTTGCTAATTTTGAAATGCCTATAGGCAAGAAATACCTCAGCAATTGTTCTTGGTTTTTCTAGTCTTTTATGTAATTAAGGAAATTCCCCACAGAAGGATTAAATCAACAAAGGTGCAATGAATGTAGTTTCCATCTCTTCTCTGACTTTATTTTCAAAATGTAGCTTTCCTTCCTACTTATAGCTGAGACTAGAAATTAGTCATATGTAGTTTGAAATTTCTAATTAAATATTGCCTTTTTATAGTTGCTGCTCATTTCATAATCATGTTGAACAAGCTATGGTAAATACACTAAAAGTATTGTTATTTTGTGTGTTGGGGGTGCAGGTTAGTTCAAGAATTCCAAATAACTAAGAGGAAATTCTTGTCTTCCAGCACAGTTTCTTTCTTTCTTTCTCGTATCTACTTCCTTTGATTTTTCTCCTGTGACAGGATCTATGACAGAAAAAAAAAACACTTATTTAAATAAAACCTTTCTAATAGACTTTAGGAACAAATCTCCCTTCCCCATTTCCCCAAAGTTCAGGAGCAATGAGTAATAATTCTCAACTAATTTAGCTAATCTCAGCCCATCTGCCTGCTTTTATTTGGTTCCCACAGGAAAACCTGGTCAATTTATATTGGAAAACATAAAAGCACTGAATTCCTGAAGTTTTCTGTCTAGTGAATTAGTAAAATGTTGAATAATGCAGCTACTGTACATGTTTTACAAGTTAGACAAATTGACCCCAGGCATACTTCAATGAAAGTAAAATTTAGACTTAGAAAATTGAGAATTTACTTCATAAGCTAGTTGATTTCAAGCTGTTGAGTTGTCCATTCTCAAAGAGCACTGAAATGACATCTTTATGTTGTAGGCGAGTTACCATGTGCCTGATTATGGCTGATCAGATCAATACAAACTTGGACTGTTCTGCCATGGGTTGGACACAAATATCCATATGAACATTTGGGGTGGATTCTCTAACTGCACAATTCTGGTTTCTTTTAAACAGAAAGGGAATTGAAAAGCCATCTAGTTCACTCTCCTCATTTTAGAGATGAGAACACTGAAGATGAGTTCATATGATTTGATCAAAGTCATAAGGCAATAAGGAATGGATCTAGAATTAAAACTTGTATCTTTTTTTTTTTGTCTGCATGATAAGACAGAAGAGGTTAGGATCACTCCCATGTATTCCTGTTGTTGCTATTTAAGCATTTTTCAGCATGTGAGAATATTTGTGATCCCTTTTGGAAGTTTTCTTGGCAAAGATACTGGATCTTCTCCAGATCATTTTATAGATGAAGAAACTGAGACAAATGGGTTTAAGTGACTTTCGCATGGTCACACAACTGAGGCTGAATTTGAATTCAAGTCTTTCACTCCAGGATGGGCAAGCTATGAAACACTGATGATAGATAATACAATAAAAATTAAAAATCAGTCCATACTCTCAAGATGATCTTATAGATTACTATTAATTTTATTCATTTAACTACTGGTTGGGTTAAATCAGGCCTATTGATTCTGCTGCATGAGGCTTGAATTTTTATGAGATACTGATTTTTTTGATTTTTCTCTTCAATGCAAGGTGTGAAAAATGCAGATGTAGCTGAACTCCAGGAGATTGCTTCAGAACCTGATAGCACTCATGTCTATAATGTAGCAGAGTTTGACCTGATGCACACAGTTGTGGAAGGCCTGACAAAGACAGTTTGCACCAGAGTTGAAGAACAAGAAAAGGAAATCAAAGGTATAAAGTTAAATGGAGCACTTTTTTTTTTAAAAAAAAGAAAAGGTTGTTATTAATTTTGAACCACAAGTTCAAAATCAAAAATCGAATTTTGCAAGTCAACTCCCCTTTTGTTGGGTTTCCTAAGGGAGATCTATACCTCCCAACCTTTAATTAAAGCAATCAAGCATTTATAAAGTGCCTCCCATCAGCCAGGCAATGACTACACAAAGACAAAAATGAAATAGTGACTGACTTCAAGGAATATTTTATGTCTGTAAAAATGAAAATATAAAGAACAAGAGTAGAAAAAACCACATCTTGGCTTTTAAAAAAAACTGTTTTAACTTCTACAGTTTTTTTACTGTGATATTAGTTGTAGTAAATTGACAGAAGACTTTTTAATGCTCCTAGGATTTCATAGCATTGCCAGTTACCATGTTTTCTGTTTTTTAAACATGTTGACAAGATTAAGAAACCTACATGATCTTTCCCCCTAACTGGTCTTATTACTGATCTAAGAGAAAACTTGGACATGAACTATGGATCATCCCAATACCTATCTCTTCTCTATTTCTCATTCTCTGAAATTCCAGTTGATGGGGCATATTAATTTGAACCCAGTCTCTTAGGACCCTCAACAAATTTGAATAAAAAAAGGATGTGAGAATTTTCTAAACTCTGTAGAAGTTTTCTAAGTTTAGAAGAGTTAATTATCTATCCAGAGGACAGCCATTCTATATGAAACCACTAATTCTGCTCACACTTTGTAAAGTCATCAATTATGTTATATTTCAATAGAATGTAAGATCCTTTAGGGCTGGGACTGTTTATGTTTATCTTTTAGTCTCTACCCTATAGTACAGTACTTGGCATAAAGTAGGTATTTAGTGTAAGTGTTATTGAATTTCATTGCATCTAGGTAAATAGTTCCAAAATGATTTGAGATTTAAAGATTATAAGTCATAGAAGTTTAGCCTGCTATCTTTGGGATTACAGAAATCTGACCAAATGGATAGATACTGGTATTACTGAAAAACTCAATGTTTCTTTTATCATGGTTACAGGGTTCTTAAATCAATCCTCCAAAACATCACTTGCATATTTCATTGTTCCCCTACCTAGATTCCATTTTTGCTGTCCCTTTGTCCTCTGAATGCTTTCAGAAGGTTTAATTTAAAAATTTTGTAATGTTCTTATCTAATACTTCTGTAGCAATGAAAAAGTCTACATTTTTAGTAAAAGACAGATCTCCAAATTTCAAGGTGAATTCAGTTAACATCATGGCAAGGAGAAATCAGTATTGAGAGATTGATCTTTGAAATGTTCTTTGGAAGTAAAACATGATCATCTGAGTAAATTTTGGCTGACTAGGAAATGGTGACTGCAGAAACAATCTTTAGTATTGGAACAGTCTCAATAATTCATAGAAAAATAAAATTGATACAATAAAGCAATTGAAACAATAGGTCAAATCTTGGTCATGGAAGATGAATGATAAATATACTTCCCTTGGCATAAAAGTTGAGGGACTATTGGTGAGTAATGTTGTTTATGCTATCTGATGTGGTTAATTTCAGTTGGTTTTGTATAATTTTTCTTGTTGTTATAAGGAAGAGCTCTAGAGAAACAGGGAATGTTAAGAACTAATTGTGGTATAAAACATGATCAGTGCCAGTAAAGTTTAAAAAAAAAGAAAAAGAATAATTGCTCATACCTAACTTGTATTTTCTTATAATATGGTCAAGATAATTTAGCATTAACCATGTGTCAAGCACTGTCTAAATGCTGGGAATATAACACAGTACTTGGCTCACAGTAGATACTTAAAAATGCTTGTTGACTTTGTTTTTCTAAAGGAAATCTATTATCAACAGTTGTGTCTCATTAGAACTATTATTAATTTTGCCTTGATTCAGTAGAACTATTGGAAATGCTCATTTTGAGGATATTGTTTCTTTTCAATGTTCCTTCCATTTAGGCTCACTTGTGACTGACATTGGAGCTCCTACAGATTTAGTCACTTCTGAAGTCACTGCCAGAAGCTTTAGGGTTACTTGGACTCCTGCCCCAGGAAAAGTGGAAAAATATAGAGTTGTTTATTATCCTACAAGAGGTGGAAAACCAGAGGAGGTAATGAGGGTGACATTTCTTAACTGAAGGTTTTGAATCTATGTCTAGCAGACAAATGTCCAATTAGGATGAATTCTCCAGTGGGAATCTATCTGAGAAAGATAATAATGAGGAAGGTTAGATATCAGGATTTGGAGTTTAGAATCTTTTCTTTTGTGTAAGTCTGATGCTCTTTTTGCCATGTGAGCAGATCAGTAAAGGAAAACATCACTTCCATGTAAATGTGGGAACTAACTACACTCACTAATTAATGAAAAGGCAAAGAGATTTCATTCTTCTAGATTATAGCCCCTATCAGGGCAAATACTGATATTTTCCTTTTTTTTTTTTTTTTTTTTTTTTTTTTTTTTTTTTTTTTTAGTGTCATTGCCAGTGCTGAGCACATTGCCTGATGTATAAGTTTTTAATACATATCTGTTGACTGATTGCCTAATTTATATGAGATGAGCCAATCAATGTTTTTCTTTTTTTAGTAGCTTTTTTCTCCCCAAATACATGCAAAGATAGTTTTCAACATTCACTTTCACAAAACAAAGTGTCCCAAATTTTTTTCCCTTCCTCCTCCCTTTCTCCTTCTCTAGAAAGTAAGCAAATCAATAGAGGTTAAACATGTGCAATTCTTCTAAACATTATTTTCATATTCCTCATACTGAATAAGAAAAGTCAAATCGAAAGGGGGAAAAACATGATAAAGAAAAAATAAGCAAACAAAGAACAAAAAGGTGAAAAATTATGCTTTGATTCATAACTATAATTTTCTCTTTGGATGCGGATGGCTCTTTCTATGACAAGTCTATTAGAATAGCTTTGAATCATCTCATTGTTGAAAGGAGCCAAGTTCATCACAGCTTATAATCTAATCTTGTTGTCCTCTTGGTTCTGCTCCCTTCATTTACCATCAGTTCATGTAAGTCTTTCCAGGATTTTCTGAAATCAGCTTGCTTGTCTTTAGAACAATAATATTCTATTACATTCATATATCATAATTTATTCAGCTATTTCTCAACTGATGGGTATCTACTCAATTTCCAGTTCCTTGCCACTACAAAAAAAGGACTGCTACAAACATTTTTGCACAATGCTTGTTTTCTCCTTTTTAATGATCTCTTTGGGATACAGATCCAATAGAGACATTGCTGGATCAAAGAGTTTGCACAATTTTTTTAGCTCTTTGTGCATATCAATTGATCAATTAACAAACATTTATTAAGCACTCATAGCATGCCAGGAATTGTGCTAGGCCTCTTGAGATACAAAACTGAGAGAGCCCCTGCTTTCAAGAAGTTTTCATTCTACTAATATATAAATCTTTTGAACAGAGCAACTACTTAAGAAGGTGATTAATACAAATTTTTTGAACAGAGCAGTTAAATTAAGAAGGTGATTAATAAATGTTTATCATCTCTATTTTGAACTAATTTATTATCTAGATTTTTTTTTATCAAAAGAACACTAGATCTACAATTAAGAAGACCTGAATTCAAGTTTGTTTTCACTTATTAGTTATGGGGCAACCAAGTAGCTCAGTGGGTAGAGTGCTGGGCTAGAAATTAGGAAGATTCATTTTCCTGAATTTTTCCTGAACACTTATTACCTGTGTTATCCTGGGCAAATTATTTAATGCCCCTCCTTCCCCAACTCACTCAGTTATTCATCTGTAAAATAAACTGGAGAAGGAAATGGCAAACTGATTAATTAAGACACTAAATCTTGCCAAAAAATAAACAAAAAAGATTTAGTGTCTTAATTAACCAATTAAGAAGTGAAAAGTTAAAGGGAAATCCTAAAGTTGCTTAACTAATTAGGTAGTGTATGTATATGTGTGTTTTCTCTCCAAGTCAGTCCATTCCTATCACAACCTATCACTAATCATCACCTAATTGCATCACTTAGATAACCCTCTAAAACTGCTCATTACAAATACTTTGAGCTCTCTGCCTTTGCTAAAAAATATCTTTGCCTTTAGAATATTAACTACTTAGTTAGCTAAAGTTTTATTCAAATGTCGGCTTATGGCATGGAGATGCTTTTATATTCTCAAAGGATATGCTGGATCAGTGAAGATATTGGCTACCATACCAAGTTAGAAAAGTCTTGGAATAAAGGCCTAAAGTTGGACCATTTGTCTGTCGCCCTCAGGGACCAGCTTAGCCTATTTCATAAAGGTTTATTCCCAGAGTCCCCAGAAATGAATGTTTTAACCAGGGCATTTCTTAAAGATCATCAACTACTGGCACAGGAGTTGTGATCTTTTTGGAACCCAGGAGGTCCCTTCTGGTGAAATCATAGATCATTCCAACTCCTTCATTTTATAGATGAGAAAACTGAGTCTAAAGCCCAAACCTAAGCCACACAGATACCAAATGATGGAATTGTGATTTGTATTCAGGTCCTCTGACAAGATGTCTTTATACTCTTTCCAAAGTACAATCAGGAGGTATTAAATTGTAATTAATCAGACATCCTTTTTTAAACTTTAGGACTAAGTAGAATCTTAGTCTTTTTTGAACTTTCTTTCTATTTTGGAAGAGATTCTTTGAGGTTTTCTCCTTTAATGAAATGAGTGCTCCAATTTATATGGCCACATAGTCCATCTGTATCAAAAGCCTAGAATTCCCTGGACATGACAGGAGTGTGAGCAGCTGGACTCCAGATTCTCTAAGGCTTGGCAAAGAAGGGATAGCCTATATATTGCCAGTTCATTGCATGCTCCTAGTTTCCTATTCACAATTCAAAGATTTGTCAAAGAATCTGGTTATTTTAAAAATAAATTTCCCTTTCCTTTTGTTCTAGCCTCTAACTGACCTCAACATGTTTTACAATTCTCCATTTTTATGACAGGATTTTATGAGCTGATTTTTTTCCCCTACATGTCAGATAAGCAGAATGTAGTTTTTAAATCATCAGGATCTCATAAAATGAAAGCCTTTAAAAGTATTTTATCTTTTTATTCAAGAAATAAGCTCCTAAAAGACTTGACCAAGCTGTACAGTGCAAAATGTACATTTACAATTGAGTGAAAATGATTTGTTTTATCATTTGGTTTGTGGGTTGTATAAACACTGCTCAGCAAAATTAATGTGTCCCTCAGGGAATTTGTGTGTCAGTTTGTGCCACAATTCAAAAAGACCAGAATGTCAGAGTGGTAGAGGATGTGTGGCAGATATAACAAGACATCTAAGGACATTGTCTATGTTTATATTTTGTAGCTGCTTTCATTCACTCCTGTGGGTGAGATCACACTGATGTCAACTTCTGGTGACATTTTAAAATATACTAATTTCTTTTCTCATTCTTTGAACTCTTATACAAACAGGTGGTAGTTGATGGGACTGAATCAACCACAGTGCTGAAGGGCTTGATGTCTTTAACAGAGTATCAAATAGCAGTTTTTGCAATATATACTACCACTGCAAGCGAAGGACTTCGGGGAACTGAGATGACACGTATGTATCCCATCTCTATTCTGTACAATATGTTCTAACTTAGAGCTCTATGTAGCTTGATTCAATGGAATCTTTGCTTATGTTGTTGTCCATGTCTGAAATGCTTGTCTTTCTTGCTTGGAATCCTTAACTTCAAGCTACAATAATAATTGTTAATATTTCAATAGGGCTTTACATATTATCTCATTAATCTTCAAAACAACTCTTTAAGATAGATGCTATTATTATTATCCTAATTCTGCAGATAGAAAAACTGAGGCTGAGGGAAATTTATTTCCCAGATATGTTTTTATCCTTGGCTAGAGTTAGTGACTTAATTGTCCAGTTCAATAATTCAATTCAGCAATCATTTCTGTTTTGGCCAGAAACTCTGAGAGGGTCTTCCCCTCCAAGATTCATTCATTCATTTTTTAGATTTTTACTTTTGAACTAGATAAAAAAGGAGATTCTTTGCCTCATTTGCTACCTAGCCTTAATCACTGAATAGGTGTAGCCTCAGTCAAATCGAAACCTGTGGAAGACTTTAGCTTAAAAAGTCTCCCATTTTATCCAAGACCATTTCTAGGCATTTTTATCTATATCTGATCAGTGAATACATATGCCTCTGGAGGAGAAAGTGAAGCAGGTGATCTTGTTCAGCCCTCCCTAACTTAAATCAAATTCACTTGCATGAATTGCTTGAATTACCTTTCTGATGTCATGGTCTTCTTTGACAATGAAGGACAAGCAACAACACCAATTCAATTCAGTAAGAATTTATTAGGCTGCTATGTGACAGGGGCAGGTAGATATTTTGATGGATAAAGCACTGTGTCTGGACACAGAAATACCAGAATTCAAATTTGACCTCATACACCTACTATCCATGTGACTCTTGGCAAGTCAATTAACCCCTGACTTCATAACACTGGAAAAGAAAATGACAAAACACTCCAGTATCCTTGCCAAAAAAACAAAACCAAAACCCAGAAACCTGTGGATAATTGGTCCACAGAGCCATGGAGAGTCAGACAATGAACAACAATGAGACAGGCTTATATAGAAAAATTAAAGACACCTTTGCCTAGAGTCATGTACACAATTTTGGATAGAATTTGAACTCAGGACTTTTTTTTTTTTGCTTTAGATCATTTTATTAATGAAAATAGCTAAATCATACACACTTGGTCATAGTACATTTTTGCTTTTCTGTGTACAACATTTTCCTAGTTCTCCTCACTTCTATGTGGATCAGTCCATGTAAATCTTTCTAGGATTTTCTGAAAACATCCTGCTTATCATTTCTCATTGCACAATAGTGTTCCAGCATAATCATGTTCCACAATTTGTTACTGGAACATTTTTATTAAGTTCTCTGTCTTATAAAAGATTCATTGAATTGTTTTTCCCCCTTTTTATTAAAGCTTTTTATTTTCAAAACATATGCATGGGTAATTTTTCAACATTGACCTTTGCAAAACCTTGTGTTCCAAAATTGCTCACCCTTTCCCCCACTCCCTCCCCTAGATGGCAAGTAATCCAATATATGTTAAACATGTCAAAATATCTTAAACCCAATATATGTTAACCATGTTAAACTATATGTTAAATCTAACACACACACATATATATATTTATACAATTATCTTGCTGCACAAAAAAAATCAGATCAAAAAGGAAAAAATGAGAAAGAAAACAAAATGCAAGCAAACAACAACAAAAAGAGTGAAAATGTTGTGTTGTAATCCACAGTCCTCTCTTTGGGTGTAGATGGCTCTCTTTATCACAAGATCATTGGAATTAGCCTCATCATTTCATTGTTGAAAAGAGCAACATTCATCAGCATTGGTTTTCATGTAATTTTGTTGTTACCATGTACAGTGATCTCTGAATTTAGGACTTTTTGACTCCATGTACATCCTAGCTACTTCTACTAAGGTGCCACATTCTATAGAAAAAATTTAATAATCTCATTTTTTTAGGGCTCTCCCGCCCTTAACAAAGTACCTGAAACATAGTAGGGACTTAATAGATACTTGCTGACTTGTTGATTTTCTTGTTCCTTAATTTATATTCAAAATGTTGTATCCTTTTCTGACTTCATTAGAATATAAATTCTACAAAGCAAGCTCCTTACCTTTTGTGGAGTCCTTTTTTGTATTTCCAGCCTCACAGAGAGAGTGGTGTAGGGCAAAAGTGTCATACTTGCAATCTGCTGGTTATTTGTAGCCATAGAGATGCCAACTAGATTAAAATGTAATTGGGAAATGTTTAACAAAATAAGCAAAACAACAATATTAATTTGTGGTTTTCTGAGTCAATATACTGCCATCATGAGTTTGATAATGCTGGTGTAGTGGACATGTCTGGTTTCAAAGTCAAGGAGATCTGAATTCAAGTTATCCTCTTAATACATACCAAGTGTGTGACTTTGGTCAAGTCACTGAACGTAGGGGTGCCTTAGACAACTCTTTAAGATTCTAAATTGCCTAAGAATTGCAGAGCTACATGGGGAATGTCAATTTGAAAACTGGAAGTTTTCTACACCAATGAAGTCACAAGTCTGGAACAGCAACAAAAAAATCCTCAGTGCTTGTTGGAGTGAATTGAATTGAATTTGCTATTCAGTCACAGCAATAATCACATAATTCAGGCTATTCACTGGAAGGTCAAATACTGAAACTGAAGCTTAAATATTTTTGCCATATAATGAGAAGACAGAATTCATTGGAAAAGCCCCTGATGTTAAGAAAGTTTGAAGGAAAAAGGAAAAAGAGCAGAAGATGAAATAAATCGATGGTGTTATGGAAACAATGGTCATGAGCTTGGACAGACTTAAAGAGATAGTGAAGGGTAGAGGGATACAACTATATAACTGAATAACAACAGCAACTCATTGTTGGTCAGACCCTAATTGGCTTAGTATATTTAGTTAAGGGTAGCAGATTTGAAAAAGGCCATCGACTAACTAGAGGGTGTCCAAAATAATATGAGTATTAAAGTGGGAGGCCTAAATGCATTTCGTATGAGGAGGGGTTGTAGGAACTGAAGATGTTTAGCTTGAAGGAAGGATTACCAGTAAGATACTTGACAGATGTCTTCAAATATTTGAAGGGCTGTCATCCAAAAAGGCAGGTTTGTTCAGTGTTACATTCCAGGGGCCAGAACTAGGAAGTTACACACACACACACACACACACACAAAAAAAAAAACCCAAAAAAAATCCAAACATATTTTAGCTTTATTTAAGGAAAAGCTTCCCAATACTTAGGAATTGTTGATGCAAAGTGAAAATAGAATGGAATAAACAGTCTCTCAATGCAGTGAGTTCCCCTATCAGAGAGAATATTCAATTTGAGGTTTTATTAGTCAATCAGTAAACATTTATTAAGTGCCTACTGTATTCCAGGCACTTGAGAGAGAGAGAGAGAGAGAGAGAGAGAGAGAGAGAGAGAGAGAGAGAGAAGAGAGCAGTTTCTGTTTTCAAGGAGCTAACTGTTTACTTAAGCTCATTTCTCTAGGATATTATGCAGAGCTTCTTAAACCTTTTCTACTCTTGTCCCCTTTTTGTTCAAGAAATTTTTTATATAACATGAAATTTAAGGTATATGAAATAGATATACAAATCAAACATTAATTGGTTATAAATCATAATTTTGTGACCTCCACATTCAGTTATGAGACCCCATTTGGAATTGTGACTCATAGTTTAAGGAGCTGAAGTTCTGAGGATATTCCTTTACCAGGTGGGACAGATTGACTTATATGATTTTCAGGGTCTTTGCCAACTTTAAATTTCCAATCATAACTCTGTTTTTTGTCTACATGTAAAGTTAGGGTTATCAGGAACAAAATTTTGAAATTTGTCACAAAAGTCTAGATGGCACAATGGATAGAGCTACTGGCCCTGGAGAATTAGAGTTCAAATCCAGTTTCAGATATTTACTAGCTATGTGATACTGGGCAAGCCACTTAAACCTATTGATCCCAGTTTTTTCATCTGTAAAATGATGTGGAGAAGGAACTGGCAAGCCACTACAATATCTATCAAGAAAACTCCAAATGGTTGGGGCAGTTAGGTGATACAGTGAATAGAGCACCAGCACAGAAGTCAGGAAGACCTGAGTTCAAATATGACCTCAGCCATTTAACACTTCCCAGCTGTGTGACTCTGGGCAAGTTACTTAACCCCAGTTGCCTCAGAAAAAAAAAAAGAAAGGAAGGAAGGAAGGTAGGAAGGAAGGAAGGAAGGAAGGAAGGAAGGAAGGAAGAATGGAAGGAAGGAAGGGAGGGAGGAAGGAAGGGAGGAAGGAATGGAGGGAGGAAGGAAGGGAGGAAGGGAGGGAGGAAGGAAGGAAGGAAGGGAGGAAGGAAGGAAGGAAGGAAGGAAGGAAGGAAGGAAGGAAGGAAGGGAGGAAGGAAGGAAGGAAGGAAGGGAGGAAGGAAGGAAGGAAGGAAGGAAGGAAGGAAGGAAGGGAGGAAGGAAGGAAGGAAGGAAGGAAGGAAGGAAGGAAGGAAGGAAGGAAGGAAGGAAGGAAGGAAGGAAGGAAGGGAGGGAGGGAGGGAGGGAGGGAGGGAGGGAGGAAGGAAGGAAGGGAGGGAGGGAGGGAGGGAGGGAGGGAAGGAAGGGAGGGAGGGAGGGAGGGAGGGAGGGAGGGAGGGAGGAAGGAAGGAAGGAAGGAAGGAAGGGAGGGAGAGAAGGGAAGGAAGGAAGGAAGGAAGGAAGGAAGGGAGGGAGAGAAGGGAAGGAAGGAAGGAAGGAAGGAAGGAAGGAAGGAAGGAAGGAAGGGAGGGAGAGAAGGGAAGGAAGGAAGGAAGGAAGGAAGGAAGGAAGGGAGGGAGGGAGGAAGGAAGGAAGGAAGGAAGGAAGGAAGGGAGGGAGGGAGGAAGGAAGGAAGGAAGGAAGGAAGGAAGGGAGGGAGGAAGGAAGGAAGGAAGGAAGGGAGGAAGGGAGGGAGGAAGGGAGGGAGGAAGAAAGGGAGGAAGGGAGGGAGGAAGGGAGGAAAAGAAAGAAAAAGAAAGAAGAAAACCCAAATAGGATCAAGAATTACACATGACTGAATTCAATTAAATGTCACCACCAATCCTGGCTCAATGTCCTCTTTGCCTTTTTTTATAATTTCCCTCTTTAACTATCTTACTCTTCTCCATTTGTCCAAGGCATCCCATTATAAGCTTACTATTTATACTTGTCCTCCCAGACCTGATTCTAAAATTATATCTTCCTTGTCCAAAATTTCCCCTTGGTTTCATTCTTTGAGAAAGACACTCCTATCCACTTTGTTGAAAAAAATATTATTAGCTAATTTGTGTTAATGTGTTAGCAGCTTATAGTAGATTAATATTTACCCCTCCTAGAGATGCTCAGTAATATTCCATCTATAGCTCTCCAGCAGTATCTAGCACAGTCTAAAGACTTGTAATTTCTGAATTAAAAATTCAGTAGGGCATAAAGACATCGTGTTACTATTTTGCTTAATTGTGGATACAATGAAGCAATAACTATCAGGATGGTAGAATTTCAGACATCAATAGACTGGGAGGAGGCATAGTTGGTAGAGAGAGAGAAAATATTGCTGGCACCTCAAATCTTAGCACAAGATCCTAGATCAGGTCTTGGAGGCATCTTAGGGATGATTAAGCCAAATCTCCTGAAGAAATGGTGGGCTAGAGAAGTTAAAGTTACTGACCCAGGTTTGCACAGTTACTAAGTGTCTGAGAGGAATTCAAATCTAGACTTTCTTAAGGCTAACTAGCATAGCTGTTCACTATACCAAACTGCCACGTAGATGATTGTCTATTCCAGGTCAATGGACAGCTGTATCCATTCTAAAAGATAGTATACCCCATCTTCAATAAGTTCCTGGATAAAAATGTGTATAAATGTCAATGTGTTGAATAGATACATATCTGTGCACTTTCATACCATAGTAGAGAATTGTTGGTAATGGGAAGAAAATAATAGAGTGCTTAATTGAAACAATATGGATGATGACAGTAGAAATAATGTTATTTCCTTAAGTGGGAATTCTGCCAGGAATAAAGGCCCAAGGTTTGCATCTCCTGACTCTGTAGACATACTTTAAAACATTTTTCATGATCATATGAAATTAAATACAATTTCAAATTTTTTTCCAAAGAAGGAATATATGATCATACTTGAGTTTTGGATTACATATGATTCATTCAGCACCTGTCTAAATTTTCTCTGAGATTCCCTGACCAAATCTCAGCACTCCAGATTGATATATACTGGAAGTACCTATTAGTATAAATCTGTAAATATGTTCCTTTTTCACCTAAAGTATGAATTTTCTCTTTCCTTTCATTGAGAAAATGTGATATCTTGATTTATTACCTATTTCCTTCAAAAGTCAGCCTAAACACAAGGTTTTGAAAGATAAATACTGAAAACTACTTTTGCATATATTTGGAAAAATAAAATACTATATTGTGCAATAATTGGTGGGGCCAATCATCCACAACTAGTCTTCCTTTCAGTCCATTCAGTTCACAAATAAATACACATAAACTCTCAGTCATTCTTTCATTGCTTTAATTACCTCCACCTTACTCTCTTTTTTTTCTCCTGGTCAAGAGGAGAATGAGAAAACTCCGAGGTGTTTTTATAAAATACCAAATATCTGTTAGTTATATATGTAATAAGCACATTTGGTGTTTTATATATATATATATATGTTTATATACATTCCTCCATATATATGTCACCATTTATATAGCTACATAGATAATACTTTGTGATGCATTCATTATTTTGCTTTGCAGCTCTCTAATGGAGGTAGGAAAAATTATTAATTCTATTATACAGAGTAATAAACTGAAGCCATGAGTGGTTGTGTCCATCCCAGCTATTAAGTATCTGATTTGATTTGTACTTGGGTCTTTCTGCTTCTAGGTGCTGTAGACTATGCACTATCCCACTTAACTGCCTCTGCCAAGGTCCTTAAAATGGGTATTATTAAAAATGCATGAAGTGGATAGAATACTGGCCCTGGAATCAGGAGGACCTGGCCTCAGATACTTGACACTAGCTGTGTGACTCTGGACAAATCACTTAACTCCATTTGCCTTGCCAAAAACAAACAAATAAATAAATAAGTAAAAGGAAGGGAAACTATCAGGTTTCTCTGTAATCCCTTAAATCTCCCACATTCTGGACTTGATGATAATGGTCATTTCTAAATAGACAATATCTAATAAAGAGCAGTGCTTAGAAGCATCTTTTGGATTATTTCCTATAATTGTCAGTTCCCAAGTGATCTTTTTGTTCCATTTTAATATGAAAACTATTTCAGCTTCTTTGGGAGTAATGTGAAAGACCAAGCTTCAGTAACTCACATAAGTAACAACAATAACAACAAAAACCCTGAGTCTTATCTCAAATAAATAGTACAGAGCTTTTTTTTTTTTTTTTTTTTTTTTAAAGATATTGTTATGCTTACAAGTGGTCCAGAGAATGTGGTCATTTCCATGACTTTACAAAGGATGCTCTCTCCCCTTTATCCACATTCTAGCATATGCATTATCCTTATAACCATCTCTTAGAAGGCCTAATCTCTATGTAAAACTGGGTTAATAATTGTACTTGCTTTACAATTTGAGGAACAAATAAAATCAGTGTGTAAAGTGCTTTATAAACTCAAATGTATAAATTCAACAATGTTATTATAATTGTTTCCTTCAAAACTCAGTCCAAACACAAATTTTTGCAAAGGTGAATGTTGAAAACTATCTTTGCATGTATTTGGAAAAATAAAATACTATTTAAACAAAATTTAGTCCAAGTGCCATCTCTTAAGAGATTTTTCCTGATCCTACAAATACTATTGCTTTCCTTTTGAAATGACATATCAATTTTACACATATTTTTGCTCCCTTGATGGAATGTAAGCTCCTTGAGGACAAGGACTGTTTCATTTTTGTCTTTGTATCACCAGAGCCTTGCATGATGCTTGGCACAAGTAGATATTCAATAAATGTTTGATTGCATTGCACTGCATTGGGAATAGAGTACCCAAGCCAGTGAGATCAGATCACAGATCCAAGTATGAAGGAAATATGAGTCAGTTTTGCGTTAAATGGGATGATGATATGAGTACAAGATGTGGTGTCTGCCCTCGAAGATCTTGCGATATTTGTGGAAAAAGAAGTGTGCAGCAGGCAAATCAAAATCTTCAATGCTAAGTTAGAAAAGGAAAAGAGGGGGGGGAGAGATTGTTTATTTGGCTAAGTGAAAAATCATGCAAAAGCAGTCATGCCATACTTAATTAAAGGAGGATTACATTTCTACAAAACCCCAAAGTCTTCTAATTTCCATTGCAGTTGCCCTGCCCATGGTATCCGATCTTGAACTGTATGACGTGACTGAGAACAGTCTAAGAGCCAGATGGAATGCTGTGCCTGGTGCATCAGGATACATGATCCTCTATGCTCCTCTCACTGAAGGCCTGGCTGGAGATGAGAAAGAGGTAACACCCTTGGATTTTTGTGCTTAGATCCATAATTTTCAAAGTGACATTTTGGGGGAATTTTAAGTTTTTATTCTTTAGAAGCTGCTTGTTTTTATATGTAAAGGTAAAAATACCAAAACTCCAAAAGAAAATTAAGATCCTGCTTTGGGAAAGTTGGCTCCCAAAGATAGCTTTCCAGGTGGCAGGCTACCCTTATCATCTCATCCTTGGTCTTGGCTCTCTTAAATAGCCTTTGTGTCTGACCTTAAGCTTGGCTGCAGAAGCTTTTAGGGTTAAAAGAAAGAGCAGATGAACAGGGGTGTATAGGTAGTACTAATGTCCAGTTATTTGTTTCCAATTTCTATTTCATTGTCACATGAACTTCTGGATAGGAAAAAAGAAAAAAAAAACCTTAGAAATGGTTTCAGGCTACTGACTAACTTATTTAAGAATTTCTGCTTTAACTCTACCTCATGGCTTTTTCTGAAAGTAGGAGTGTTGACAAGTGTGACTCAATGAATCAAAAACATTTCTCCAGCAAATTTCTGCTTCCCTCCTCCACCCCCTCAAAAATTCCAAGAAACTGAGGCACTCTTTTAGGAGTTCTTTCTGTTTTGGTGTCTTGAGTACATTCTAAAGAATCTAAAATCTATTTAGTTGGGATATTTCTTGCTTCAGAGTCAAGTATGACAACATGATCAGCTGAGCCAAGTCATGTTTGAAACTAGAATTAGGCATCTTTCTAGAGGTGGGTTAAGAGAAGCAATACATTAGCAGAATGATAAAAAATATGCTTGTGTGGCCTCCTTCAGACCGCTGGCTGGAGCCTGTATTCTTTGTTGGTCCACCCACACTATTTATGGGACCACATGGCTTATGTTTCATTTTGACCATATCTCTATTTCTCCATTTTTCCTTCCTACTCCCATGTTGTATGAAATTGAGAAATTACCAAAAGAATTACAGATTTATCAAAAGGTCACTCTTGTTTCTCCCATTGCATATTGCCAGGAATTCATAATGAAAAGTGACATGTCAGCTAATCACAATGTGTTCTTTTCAGATGAAAATTGGGGAGACCCTCACAGATATTCAACTAAAAGGATTGTTGCCAAATACTGAATATACGGTGACCGTATATGCCATGTTTGGAGAGGAAGCAAGTGATCCTGTTACAGGGCAGGAGATGACATGTATGTAAGACATCCACACTGATCAAATATTGTTTTAACATCCCAAATAAATACCTGCATGCCGCTAATATTTCTTATTGAAATTTATAGCATCAGGTTTGCAAGCCTTAATATTCCTTAGACTTTACTAGATGTGATATGTACTATATCTGAGGGGAAATAAAATTGCTTCTTTTAGGCAACAAGTAAACAAGCATTTAAGTGTTTACTATGTGCTTGATCTTGTACTAAGTATTTGAAATTATATATAAATAGAAATTCCCCCATTCAAAAAACTTATAGTTTAATAGGGAAAACAATTAATTAGGAATATAGAACATCTAAAAAGGGAAGGTCTTAGAAGTTAAAGGAAATAGAGAAATCCTGTAAAATTTGGAATTTGAAATGAATCTGAAAGGAAATTAGAGAAACTATGAAATGGAGGTAAAGGGGCAGAAAATGTTAGGTATGGGAGATAACCAGTGAAAGGACATGTAAATGGGAGAGATGAGCAGCTCTAAGTTAGGCAGTATAACTGGATCAGAGTGGAAATGAAGGATAATTGACCTGACCTAACAGTTAGGCTTCTCTAAATGGATAGCTACGATACTCACCTGAATCTAAATGCCAAACCAGGACAAATATTCAAGGTTTTTGGTCCCTGATTTTATAGGTTGATATGAACATATATTTATTTCCCCATTCTTCAAGTCTGGGTTCATTAACTAGATGAGGCAATGGATAGAGAACCAGGTTTGAAATCAGGGAGATCTGAGTTCAGATTCACCTTCTGACACTAGCTATGTGATCCTAGATAAGTTGCTTAACCTCCTTCTCAGTTTCCTTATCTGTAAAATAGCACCTGCATCCTATGGTTGTTATGAGGATCAAATGAGATAATAATTATAAAGCACTTAGCAGAGTGCCTGGCACATTTTTTGTTGTTCAGTCATTTTTCAGTTGGGTCCAACTCTTTGTGACCCCATGTAGGATTTTCTTCACAAAGATAATAGAGTGATTTGCCATTTCCTTCTCCAACTCATTTAACAGATAAGGAAACTGAAACAAATATGGCTAAGTGACTTGCTTGGCACATAGCTTGTAAGAATGAGGTTGGATTTCAATTTATGAAGATGAGTCTACCTAATTCCAAGCCCAGTGCTCTCTCTATCCACTAAGCCACCTATCTGCCTGCCTGGCACATATTAAGGGCTATAGGAATGGTAGATTTATTACTATTAATATCATTATTAGCAAATCACTTATTCTCCCTGGACCTCAATTTCCTCATCTGTAAAATGATAGGATTAAGCTAGATATCCTTTGAGATTTCTTCTAATTCTTAAACAATGATTATTATCACTAGTTTTTGAAACAATGAAATATTGATTAATTGTATACGTTTAACTAACCTGATGAGCTTATTAAAAAACAAAACAAAACAAAACAAAACAAAACAAAAAAACCCTGTATATGTTGTGTGTATGGAGGGGGAATAAACATTTTGTTGCAGAACCGGAAGTGACCAAAAAATTACCACTTATTCACTTGCACTCTTGTTATTTATATGCCATTTATTTATTTGCTCTTTTTTTCAGTATAACATCTGCCTGTGATCTTTCCATATGGCAGAAAACTGGATTTTTGAAGGTTAAGCTAGTATAACATAAATTCTACTCAGCAGGTTCTACCCAGCTGGAAAGAGAATATAGAAAATGATGATAATAAACTTTATGACTCTGTTGCCCAAAATCCAGTTTAGCTAAATTGAAAAAACTCAAATCAGTCAGTAAATATTTATTAAATGCCTACTGTGTGACCAACACTTTACAAAGAACTGAAGAAACAAAAAAAAAAGCAAAGGACAGTCCCTACAGTCAAGGAATTCAGGGTCTAATGAAGAGCTCACAGCTATATAGACGTGATAAGGAGGATAAATAGCACACCAATTCAATCCCACCTTCTTGGGATTATTACTGAATTTACAGACAGATAGTCAGTATGGTATGGTTGCTAGGGAGCTATCCACAAAGGAAGAAAAACTTGCTTTCCATCCTCTAACACATATGGATTGTTTACTCTTCATGAGCAGGGCCTTGACTAACTGCATTGATGGAGGAAACTTCTTCACTGTATCTTACCTCCTTGTTATTCCTCACACATGACTCTCCATTTCCCAACTAAAGGCATTTTTACTGATTGTCCCTTCCCCCATTTCCAGAAATTATCCCCTCATCTCTATTTCCTCAATTCCTTCAAGTCTCACCTAAAATCTCATCTTTTACAAGGAAGCCTTTTCAGAATTCCCTTAATATTAGTGTTTTTCTCTGTTGATTTACCCTGTAAGTACTTGTTTGTATATAGTTGTTTGCGTGCCATTTTCCCTACCAGATTATAAATCTGAAATCAAAGAATAAGGTTTTGTTATGCTTTATTTTTTTTACTGTGTTTTTGGCCTTTCTTTGTCTTCAGGATGCTTACTATGACACTTGGCACATAGCAAGCATTTATTTAGTATAAATGATTATTATGAACATGATTATAATTGTTTAATTATAAATGCTTTGTTGACTTGACTCCTTAAGAATTCACCAAGTTAATTCAAATTCACAAACTAAACCTTCATTGCCAATGGAAGGAAATTCAAAACACTTTAGTCACTGCTAATTGAGACACAATTCTATCTTGGAGACATAGATTCATATATAGAGGATTCATATTGAAGAGTTTGGGAAAGCAAAAGAAATACAGTGGACAGAATGCTGGATCTGGAATCAAGAGATTCAGGTTCAAATACTGGTTCTTCCACTTACTACAAGTGTAACCATGGGCAAGGCACTTGAACTTTCTGGACCTCAGTTCCCTCATTTTTTAAATGAGAGGGTTGGGCCAAATAACCTCTTAGATCTCTTTTAGATCTTCAATTAATTTTCAGATTAAGATCCAAGTTCTTCCAATATGAATTAGGGCTATTTTTTCTAAATGGTATTCTACTGGCATGATCTTTGGAATCTAATGTCTTATCTCTGCCTCACTGGAGTTTCAGAGAGGAATAAGAATAGAGGATGAGAAATACAAAATAAAACAGAAAAGTCTAGAAGATCAGAAATTATGAGAAACTCTAAGAGATTTAGCTGACAACACATAAGATCATTTTATTCCAAGATACTTATGCTTTTTAAGCCATTGCTAAAAATGGTTTGGAGGTAGGACATCTAAAGACTATTACATTTTACTTTACAGATATCATTTCACTTTATCAATCTTGGAGAAATAGATGTTATTATTATCCTTATGTGTAAAATGAAGAAACTGAGGTAGAAATAATAAGTATTTGAGGCTATATTTGAACTCAGGTATTCCTCATTCCTAGACCAATACTATGTCACCCTCGATATCTCAAAATAATAACTCAAACTTCTAAACTATGAACTAATATCAAAATTATTTTTTAAAAAAGTACAATCCTTTTAAACAAATTTCCACATTTGTTATGTTGTACAAGAAAAAGCAGACCAAAAGGGGGAAAAGCCATGAAAAAGAAAAAGCAAAAGACAAACTAAAAAAAAAAAAAAAAAGTAAAAATACTATGCTTTGATCCATATTGAGTCTCTATAGTTCTCTCTCCGGATGTAAATGGCATTTTCCATCCCAAATCTATTGGAATTGTTTTGAATCACCACAATGCTGAGAAGAGCCAAATCTATCACAGTTGATCATCACATGACCTTGATGTTACTGTGTACAATGTTCTTTTGGTTTTGCTCCATTCACTCGGTATCAGTTCACATAAGTCTTTTCTGAAATCGCCTGCTCATCAAAATTACCCTTCTTATTCAAGGACTACCTAGAATAGGAAATCTTTAAAATTTTTATTACACATGAGTATTAATTCTTTTTTTTTTAAATTCAATCCCCATGTCTTGGTATATTCTTCTAATATGTGTATTGAGGAATCATGAGGAACTCCGGATTCTAGAAGGGGATTCTAGAAGAGATTCAAATTCTCTCACTTTTACAGATGATCACAGATCAGTCTCATTTATTCAGTCCTAATGTTATTTTACCTGAAAGCATTCCAGAAGGTTGCCCATTTGATTATTAGAGTTGCTTTTTTAATAACCCCCTTGGCTACATTTCTGACAGTGACACGAAATATTTTTTGAGATACCAGGCTTGACATATATGAAAAATCTATAAACATAGTATCAGTGTATAGAAAACTGGATTTGCACTCAGGTTCTGCTATGTATTCTACCTATATGACCTTGGATAACCACTATCTCTGAACCTCGGTTTCTTTGTTTGTAAAATGAGGAGGTGGGATTGGGTGATGTCTAAGGTCTCTTCCAATTCTTCATGTTGTAATACACAATATCAGCTTTCATTTTCCTAAGAGGTGGTACCAGAAGCAACTAACAGAGGCTCAAGAAAGACTTGGAAAATTTTTAATTCTTAGATTTAGAGATGAGTCATTTCATAGTTGTGGGTAATCATGATCCTCTAAACTTACCCAAATATTGACAGATACATAATAATTTTCCCCCCACTACTAACAAGTTATTAGTCAAATCTTTTAACCCATAAACATTTAGGAGAAGATAGGGATGTTCCTTACCTAATCTCTACATTATCTCACATAGTATGATCATATTCCTCACTATCTTCATAGATTTTTAGAATCAGATAGTTGAAAAGTATTTTAAAAGTCATCTCACTCTACTCCTCCCTGAAGTATGAATCTCTTCAAGATTTTTCTTAAAATAGTGAATTTCTAGCTTAAAGGACAGTCCATTCCATTTTATTTGACATTAATTGTCAAAGAAGTTTTTTCTTCTACTGAACCAAAACACCTATCATTTTCACCCATTCATCCCAGTTCTTGTTGGGCCAAGTAGAATGAATCTAAACTCTCTTCCATTAGTTATTTTAGCCTATCTTCTTATAGCCAATAATAATAGCTAACATTTATAAAGAAATTTAAGACTTGAAAAGTGTTTTATATATGTTATTTATTGGATACTTAGAACAACTCCAGGAGGAAAATATTTTTATTATATATTACTAATGAGGAAATGAACTGAGCAACTTGCCTAGAGTCACAGAGCTGGTAAATGTCTGAAGCAAAATTAGAACTCAGGTCTATCCTGATTATATGCCTAATACTTAATCTACTATGCCAGCTGGCCTGCTATTCTTTTATTACCAAATTCTGTCAAAATCCTTGATTTAACTTCTTCTGGATATATTTCAGCTCCATTATTTCTTCTTCTTTCTTTCTTTCTTTCTTTTTTTTTTTTGATAACATAGTAGTCCCGATGATGATGCATATAGTCAAGTCAACAAGCATTAAGTTAAGAGATCACCTTCATGATGGCTTTTTACTCTTCAAGAAAGAAGGATGCATCACAACAACTATGTGCCAAGCATAGTGTTAAATGCTGGAAATACAAATTTAGGCAAAAAATAAAAATACCCCTTGTCCTCAGGGAATTTACAATGTAAGAGGGAATACAAAACATAGGGAGCTGGAGAGAGGAGATGCTTGTGTGGGAAACAGATGAGACTGGAATATATAGCACAGAAAGGAATTATATGGCACAGTTACGATTCACAGCCAAACAAGGCTACTATTTCATGGTACAGATGTTTCTATTATCTAAGAGAATATAAAAATAAAAAGTTTGTTCAAGATAATAAAAACTTGATAAAATCAACCCACATCAGATATAATGATTGAAGATCAGAATAAAGTTAAAATTGTTGCTGATAAATAAGAATTTCAGGAAACATGAACACCTCTGCCCTACAAACTGGAAGTAGAAAACCCACATTTCCTTGTCAAAAGCCTTTTTTATTTGAAACATTTATGATTTATTACTATTAATAATCTTCTTTAAGGTAGGGTGCAGTTTTGCTTTGTTTACAAATCTTGAATTTGTTTTTAATGAGATGTTTCAGTAACATGTCAGTCACTCCAGAGAATTAATATTAAATAATAATTTGAGTGATTGCTTTGTAAGTGAAAAAAGATTTTGGAAGTCAGGCTTGGTTGTTGTTTTTTGTTTTGTTTTGTTTTGTTTTTTAACACGTTGAGTTTTTGTTTGTTTATCTGTTTTTAACATTTTTCTCTTCTCTTCTGTTTACTCCAAAGTGTTTCTAAGTCCACCAAGAAATCTGAGAATTTCTAATGTTGGAGCAAACACTGCTAGAATAACATGGGATCCTACTTCAAAAAATGTCAACAGTTACCTCATTTCATATGCCAAGACTAGTGGAACTGAAACCAATGAGGTGAGCTGTAGAATTATGATGGCAGCTTTTATAAAACTTTATTTTCAGGTTCTTACTATAGTTTTAAACTCATGTAAGATGTATCTTTTATCCTGAACAGGATTAAATCTATTTAAGTAATTTATTTTCCTCCTCTGTTAATCAGGGCAATCTACATTTCTAAGTATTCATCCATTTCATTTAGATTATCAGATTTATTAACATATAGTTGGGCAAGATAGCTCCTAATTATTGCTCTAATTTCCTTTTTATTGGTGGAAAGTTCTCCTTTTTCATTTTTGATACTAATAATTTGATTTTCTTCTTTGCTTTTTCTAATCAAATTAACTAAAGGTTTATTTTTTTCATAAAGCCAACTCTTAGTTTTATTTATTAATTCAACAGTTTTCTTATTTTCAATTTTATTATTCTCCCCTTTTATTTTTAGAATTTCAAATTTGGTATTTAATTGGGAGGCTTTAATTTGTTCTTTTTCTTGCTTTTTTTTTAAGTTGTCTGAACAGGATTAAATCTAAAATAATCCACAAAGAGATTCTTGGATTACAGAATGAGGGATTCAAGTCAGATGTGTAAAGAAATGCTAAGAAATAGCAACTAACTTTAGTCTTAATTACTGTGGAAGATAGATACAGTATTTGGCACATTCAATAAATATTTGTTGATTAATTTTTTATAGCACCTTATGCCCTTGGAATTATAGTCAGTCAGTCAATCAGACAATAAGCATTTATTAAGTGTCTTCCATATATTAATCACTGTGCTAAGCACTGCGGTTGCAAAAATAGGACAAAAAACCAGTCCCTACTCTCAAGGAGTTTACATTTTATTGGGGGGAAAGAATATGCACCTAAATATATGTAAATAATTATAGGATGAATTACAAGAATGTTTTTTTTTCAAATTTTGCATCTCCCCTAATAACTAGCAGAGTGCTATGATATATATATGGGAAAGGTTATTAATAATTATTTTAATGAACTTATATTTGCCTAGAACTTGATGTTTTGCAAAGCACTTTTCATATATTATTTCATTTGATCCTGATGTGAGGTTTAGTATTTATTAGTTATTGTGTGGCCTGTTTTAAAGAAGAGAAAACTGAGGCTTAACAGAAGTTGTAACTTGTCTATGAACATATAATTAGTAAATGTGGGAAATGGGATTTGTACTCACTTTTCACCTAATTTCAGGTCCAATTCCTCCCCTCCCAATACATCACATTTTGTCTTTGTAAATCAAATTGCTGCTTACTAAGTGTGTTTGAAAATGAATTATTTTAAAAACAAGATGGATGTCAGACTTTTCTCTTGTCAGTCCTAGTTCAGGAAAATTATTTTAAAAGGGAAATATAGATGAACTTGATAATTTTTCTTTCTTTTTGTGTATTGACATGATTTTTTTCTTTTAAAATAAAACTCAAACAAGGATTTCTCATATAGTTCTCATAGTGTGCAATTATTTCAATTATGATTTTAGAAATGACATATTAAAATTTAACTTTCTTGGCATTGCTAGAAAACCACTTTAAAGAAACTGCATCTTTATGTAATATTCAATTACTTGAGCCAATAGGTAAGTATAGTAACTGAATTAATGTCAAACAGTAAATAATGCAGAATTTACTCAATAATAAGGTATCATTAGTTTTCCAAATAGCCAAAATTTACCTCTTCAAAAAATCAAACCATTTTGGAGGCAAATCTTTCTAAAATTCATCATATAAACTTCTGATTACTGTAATTGAGTATATTCCTACTATTTGTTGCTTTCCTTTTTTAGAAGAGGACCAGTGATATCACAGAGTGATGCCTTGACTTGCAAGTAAATTGGATTTAAGTTAAGGCAGAGTTGCACAGCTGTCCACCTTATTTTCTTCCCCAGAATCATTGATGTCCTGGGGCAAAATAAAAATATTAGCCTAAATGGCTCCAGACTATTGTGCTTTCTAAGTTGTATTTGTCTTTTATGGTTTTTTCCTCCTTTATCACATTTGGAATTTCTGCTATGAATTCTTGTTGCTTTAACTGTCTCTTGAACATTCTGCTTCTAATCTTCTATTAGCAGAAAGATTAAAAAAAGTTTATAACTATTTGCAAAATAAGAACAAATAAGTTCTGAGTTAGAATTTGGGGTCTATTGTAAACTAAATCTTTGTAAAATATTTTGACTGATCAATAATTTTTTGGTTTATATTCTTATTCTTACTTGTGGCACAATTGAGTTTTCTATATAACTAATATTTAGATAAATATGGTTTTACTTGGATTTGGAATTGTTTCTTGGTGGGCAGATGTACCTTCAGAAGTAATTATGCTTTGCTTAAAATAATATTGATACATTTTTCCATTTTCCAACTGGGCAGCAGTTGTTCCCTGAAAGCAGGCTGGATACATGTGAAAATGCATATGGGATCTTTTAAAATTGCTATTTAACCTGCTAAATTGATAATCCAGATCTATCTTTAAAAGTTTCTTGATGTATATTTATAGTCTATTGCTAAGCACTTGTAAAAACTTTTAGTATTGAAAACCAAAGAGAAAGTAGAATAGATTAATTTAAATAAGTCTATTTATTTTCAGAAACATTTATTTTGAGTGTCCCCTTGGAAACCATATTTGGTTAATTCAAGGTTCCTTTAAATGAATCATTACTCACTTTTTATTTAATTAATATTATGGCAACAATAATTTATGTAAAAAATATGTACAGTAATAAAATAGAAAAGCACATACATGTTCTAAACCTAAATCCACTATTCAAATTGCCATGTGGAGAGATTAAAGCTCTGTTATAACAATAACAATAATGATCATAGCAATTCTATAACACTTAGATTTGCAAAACACTTTACTATCTCATTTGATCCTCACAACAATTCTGGGAAGTAGAAGCTATTATTATCCCTGTTTTAAGGTTAAAAAAACAAACAAACAAACAAAAAAAAAACCTAAGGCAGACAAAGGTTAAATAAATTGCCCAGTCACACATCTAGGGAGTGAGTACTTAGGTTTAATGTAACTCAAATCGTTCCTCCCACCTAGGTAGAAGTAAAAATTATCAAACAAATCTGATGAGAGTACAACCCAGTCCTTCTGAATCCTGATCAAAGGCTCAATCTATGTTTCCTCCCTAGATTTCTTTAAAGTTAGGTTTTCTACTTGCTCTTTCTCAAACCATATTCTTAAAATGGTTTCATGACAATGAATTGTTTTGTTGACAGTTAAAATCAATTTCCCAAATTCTTCTCCTAAGTCTTAGAACTAGGATAAAACAAAAACTAAAAACCAAAAGCATTTCATTTATTTCTTTGGCCAATACAAATGATACATACATATTATTTCTGGATAGAATCTTAATACTGAAGTTATATAATAATAGTGTCTGTTCGGAGTTATATGTAAAAGCTGCATGTAATGGAAGCCATTCTATAAATCCAATGAATTATTTGAATTGAATTGAATTGAAAAAGATTTGTTCTTCAAACATGCTAAATAACTATCTTCTAGATCTCTTCAAATTACACAAAAATCAATGGGATTCACAGCCTGAGAATCCATTCATTATTTACTCACTAGATGGTAATTGGCCCATCTTCTTTATCTAGTCATATATCTGTTTTGTTACTTCTGACACACAGGTCTTTGTTAGTCAGAAGATTATAGATTCAGAGCTGGGAGGAACCATAGAGGCCATTGAATCCAATCACCCAATTTTATAGATGAGGAAACTAAAACCCAAAGTAGGTAGTTGAAGAGTGTTTAGGGAAGGATTCCAAATAGAACATTACTCCAACTTACAGCTATAGGTGATAAATATTTTCTTCAAGAAGTGATTGAAAGGCATTGCTTAATGTGAGCACTAAACAGCACATATACACACAAAATAAAGCTGCTTATTGCTTAATAGATAAGAAATTACTAGTTACTAATGTGGAAGTCATTTCCAATAATATACACCGCTATCTGTGGACATCAAGACCACTGATTTGCTAGATTAAAGTTGGAGTATTCAAATCAATTTTTAACAAGTGACTTTGGAAAAAAAATGCACACACCAAACACACTTTAATTTCAATCTTCATTATTAACATTTTCATCATCACTATCTTAAGTCTAAACAATCAATAGACAATTTGCCTATTTGAAACTGAGTGGTCAGTGAAAAGTTCACAACTGGTTTGAGTGAGCCAATCAGTACAAGGACTGGCTGTGTGATTTCTATGTAGTCCTCACGAATTTGACCTCCTTTTTTGTCTTATCCCTGATCTACATTTTTCATCATGGTTTTTTTTTTCCATCTTTCCCTACTCCCATCCTTGAATTAATTGTAGCAGCATATATATTGTCATTCTTAAAGGGGACTATGACATCAGAGAGGTGAGACCGTGAGATACAAGATAGTTGGATATTGACTTGATGGGGAATCTTGTTCAAGTTTCTCAAACAATTCCTCTGCTTCTTGGTCCTTTGCCACAGATATTGGTGTATACACTATAGTTTCTTAAATGGACTGCTTTTGCACATCATGTGAATAATATGAGATAAATAGGTGGTCCATAAAACAATGTTTTTGCTTTCCTTTCAGTACTCAGTTAAACAATGTCTGTTGGTTCTTTCTATTCATCTCTCTGAAAGGAATTAAGGAGTTATCCTTTCTCTTGACTGATAATTGTGTTTTCTACTTCACTTATAGCAAGAATTGAAAAAAGCCTCTCTTCTTAGATATTCATTACTAAGTAAGCAGGGAGTAGATAGATAGCACCATGAATAGAGCAGTGGATCTAAGGTTGTGAAGACCTGTGTTCAAATTCAGCCTTTGATACTGTCTATATGATCCTGGGCAAGTCATTTAACTTATCTCAGCCTCAGTTTCCTTCTCTGTAAAATAAGGATAATCATAATACTTCCTGTAAGGATCAAATGGGGTATTACACATATACAACACTTTGCATACCATGAAGCACTGTGTAGATAAAAATTATTACTATTACTAGCTAAGTGATAATAGGCAAATGGCCTTACACAGAGTTCACTTATTTAGGGAAACTCACTTGTGAGAAAAGTGCTTTGTAAATATCTACATATATATATATATATATATATATATATATATATATATATATATATATATATATTTGTGTGTACATATGTGCATGTACATATATGCATATATGTTTATATATATACATACGTGCATGCATAAATTATTCATAATAAAGTATTAATGGTTAAATTCATATTTATATATAGACTAACAACTATTTGTTTGCAGTACTCTCTTCTCCCTCTTTAGCCCTCTTCTTTAGTATCCCATAGTCATGGGATGCAGATCTTGAAAGAGACCACATAGAACTGAGCACCATTTTTAATTTTTATCTGTTTCATTAATCATTATGATGAAGTGAGTCAGCAGCTCCTGGTTAGTGATCTGGCAATACCCTATACATTTTTTTGGTGGGGGGTAGGCATTTGGAGATGATTTGCCCCAGGGCCACACAGTTAATAAGTACCTGAAGTAATATTTGAACTCAGATCCTCTGATTCCAGGGTAGGGATGCTCTATCCGTTGTGTCGCTTAGCTGCTCCATAGACTATTTATTTTTGCATTGGTTGGCCCAATAATAGCAAAGTCAGTCTGTGGCTGGGACCATGCATGAAGTCCTTCTACCTTAGCAGAACCTATCAGAACAGGGCATTTGCTCTGATGACCTTCAAGAATCCTGGGCCAACTGCTTGCTATAAGGAAATACTTAAGTAGGATTTTTATGGCAGTCCTAATACATATAACCAAAAATACTGTTTCATGATTAGAATATTGGATCATTTGGAGTCAGGGCCCAGCTCTGATACTGAGAAATCCCTTTACCTTCCAAAGCCCACTTACTTCAATATCTGTAAATTAAGGAATTGTCATAAATAAGAAATTGCTTAACTATGATAATGCAGGCTTAGATGCTGTATATCTGTAAGCCCTGGGAGCTAAGGCAGCTCAGGAGCTAGCTGTGTGGCATGTAGTTTACAATTGTACTTCAGTGGCTCAGGAAATAAAGGGAAAGGCAAAAATTCTGAGACTTCTAGGAAGGCTCCCTGAACTGATTCCAACTAGTGGAACTATTTGGCAAGCTAACTCAGCCAGAAACTTAGGGATGGGTCTTTTATAGGTCTGTCTTCTTATGGAACCAATTTTGTGTCCATATGGCCTGTTCTTCTCATCACCCAAATCATCTTCACTGCCAAGCTTCTTCATTTTTCATCCTCCTTCCCTTGAGATTCTACTCATCTTTGTTTCCCTAAGGCTAGGTTCTCCTTCCTGAAGTCTCTTATGTGACTGATCAATATTGCTTCTAAAGATTATTCCTTGCGGGGTGGAGTATTAAGAACTTTTGCATATTTAAAAATTAAAAAATTAAAGTACTTAAAATACATTAGTGTAGCACTTTAAATTTTGCAAAATACTTTACATACTTTATGTCATTTGACCCTCTCAATAACCTTAGGAAGTAAGTACTATTATCATCCCTATTTTACAGATCAAAAAACTGAGGCTTAGAAGAGCTAAATTATAGTAACATTTATACTACACTTGTTTATTGATTGAAACCAACCAAAATCAATCCACTTATAAGCATTTATTAAGTACCCATGTGCCATGTACTGTACCAGTTAAAATAGATGAAGTTAAAAATTATAATGATAATAATATGTCTGAGAGCTTTTTCTGACTTCAAGGCCAGCATCCTGTACATTTTGCCATGTGCCCAGAATTATTCTTCAGATTTCTTTGAAATTGATCCTACTGAAAAGCTATGAAAATTTCATGGGATTAAACTAGAACCTACATTACTTGTTTAATGAGACAACAGAGTTCAGGAGGCAAAGTCGAAGCCTAGAAGCTGGGGAATCAATGTATATTAGTTTATGTCACTTTAGCAGCCTGTCTGAAAAATAGAAATAGCACAGATCTAATCTGCAGGGATGTTATGAGGATTAACTGATTAGTGAAATACTTACAGATATAAATTCAGAAATATATGCTAATAAACTGACCATATTCACAAAGGAATGTCAGTATAGGCAGTATTTATGTCACTATCAGCCAGCCAAGTCAGCCACAGACTGTAATGAAATGGCTTTGGTTTCCTGTATTTAGAGAGTATCAAGTGTAGCTGTAATGACTTTTACTTTCTACAGGTTGAAGTTGATCGTGTTTCCACATATTCACTGAAAGGCTTGACAGCCCTCACAGACTATACTGTTGCCATTTCCTCCATCTATGAAGAAGGGCAGTCTGAGCCTCTAATGGGGAGTTTTACCACAAGTAAGTCTTCATTCGTTTTTTGAAATGTCTTCAAGAGCAATTGGTATCAACTTAGATCTTAGGAAGGCAGAACTTATAGCCATGTCTTTCCAACTCTTAGTTTGACTTTGGAAAAGAATGACATATTTACCTTCAGTTCCATTATTCTTAAACAGTGGAAAATGCAGGCTGTATTACCTCCATGGTCTGCTTATTGCCCCCTCCTCTTTTTTGGAGGCAATAAGGGTTAAGTGACTTCCCCAGGGTCACACAGTTTGTAAATGTCTGAGGCCAATTTTGAACTTTAGATACTCCTGATGCCAGGGCCAATGTCCTATCCACTGTGCCATCTAGATGCCTCTGCAGCTCATTTCCTATCAAATTGAGGGGGCAGAAGGAGAAGTCAATTTTTGTTTTCTTTACACTCAGAAGTCATATTTAATTTGTAGTGTGCTTTTTAGAGTCCCATGTTGGGGTGCCAAAATGTATCCTCCTAACTAGCTCTTGGGAGGATTTCGGGTCTAGCCTGAGTCCTTGGTCTTGGAGAAGGAATGATGAGGCAGGGACCCACATGGATGGTCAAATATGGAGTCCCTTTATTTCAAATTCTCTCAACCTTAAATACCTTAGCACAATTACATCACCACAGTGTACTGAGCATGAGATAACTATAAGCACCCTGTGATTATTATGTAAATGCCTCTTTACAGGAAGTTTCTCTACTTCAAGTAGAACACAGGTTGTCATGCCCCCCTGACTTCTCAGGAAGGCTGAGATGCTCCCAAGAGATTAGAGCTGAAGCAGACATTGTCAGCAGGTTATCTCTGGGCTGAAGGGTCTTAACCCTCACTGTCTGTGACCCTCTATATAAATTGTCACATTTATTTAACTGACTTATTAGTATAAATTATCAAGTAAATTTCAAATTGTTTTTTCACCTGCTCTCATAAAAAAATAGTTCTGATTATAAAGAATTCAAATCCTGATCTGTTTCTTATTACTTAAGTAACTTTGAGCAAATCATTTAATATAGCTGGCTCTCAATTTCTTTATCTATAAAATGTGATTTAATAAGATATGATGAGGGGGAAAAAAAGAAATGATGAGCAGGTAGATTTCAGAAAAACCTGGGAAGACCTACATGAACTGATGCAATGTGAAGTGAACAGGGTCATTATATACAGTAACAGTAATGTTGTACAATGATCAACTGTGAATGACTTAGTGATTCTCAGCAGTACAATATTCGGAGAAAATCCCAAAGGGCTTGTGAAGAAAAATGCTGGTTTGCATTCAGAGAAAGAACTGATGGACTCTAAATGCAAACCAAAACAATTTTCTTGGAGTTTTTGTCTGTTTTTTCCCCTCAATAAGACTAATAAGAAAATATGTCTTGCCTGATTGTACAAGTATAACCTTTATCAAATTGCTTGCCTTCTCAGAAAAGAGAGAAAGGAAAAAGAGGGGGAAAGAATTTGAAATTCAAAATTGTAAACAAAACAAAACAAAGATTAAATTTTGGTTTTACATATAATTGGGGAATATATATATATATTAATGTGATTTGGTCTACATTATCTCTGAGATTCTCTTCCAGCCCTTGGTCCATGATCTTAAGATTCTATAAACTTATGATCTCTTTTCTCATCTCTTCACATTAGAATACCTAGAGTGAGCCTCAATTGTATGGTATAATTCACTTATAGAATATTCTTTGAGAGCAATCTGTTGCATTTTTATCTTTGTACTTCTAAGATCTAGGAGATGATTCCCCTTCCTTGGGATGCATTTCACTTTATCAATGTCCCATTTAACAGCACACAAAACAAATAATTATTTGTGTGGGGTTAAAGGAAAATTAGCTATTAACTCCATTGTCTTGGTCAATATCATTTCATTAATGAAGTCAAAAATTGATGTATCTTTCTTGGCAGCTTCAGTAACATTGTTTTATGAATAGTATTGACTCATTTTCAACTTTGTAGTTATCTAAAAGCCCTAAGTTTGCAATTAAATTTAGAACTTAAATTGCTATTAAGTTACTCCTTTCCTCTCCTGTCCTCTGCTGTTATGTTTTGAACCAAAGTGCAAAACTTTACATTTATCTACAGTAAATTTTATTCTGTTAGATTTGGTTTGTTTTTCCAATCTTTTGAGATGACTTTGGCTATCTTTCCCAGTTCTGTATGATCTGCTGATGTGAGTGAGCCACATGCCATCTATGTCTTCATCTAATGATCTCTGAGTTCATAACATCATTAGGGAGTTAAGTAAGCACTGAAGAGAACAGAGCCAACTATGAATTTCTTCAGTCACTGTGTGTGGGGGGGAGACTATTGCAATGGGTTGCAGCAAAATAGTTGGGAAAATAGTGAATATAGTTTCCTTAATTTTAATATTATTAAAAAAGCCAAAGAGAGTATCTAATAGAGTTGGTTCTAAATAGGTTTTGAAAATCATAGTCCAACACTATGTACAAAAATGGTGTGGACATCTGTAGTGTAAAGAAGATTGGATGTAGAATGAGAGGATTTTGTTTCAGATCAGGTTTTGTTTCAGATCCAGAAATGACTTGGGGTAAGAAAACTCAGCTTCCTGATCTGTAAAATGAAATATTTGGACTAAGTAGCTTATTTCTAAAGTTGTTTCCAACTCAAATACTCTCATTCTATTAACTACAAATAAACTCTTAAATGGGACTCATGCTTTAAAAGAAAACCTGGTGGAGGTATTTTTAAAATTATTTTTTCAACTGATACTCCTTGTGAGCAACAGGAAAAGAAGTGTAGCCCCACATTAATTCAGTGGAGAATGCTTTTTACTTTCTCATAATGCTCTGTGCTGTGTCTTTAGGGGAGGCTTCCCAGCTGCTTCATGGTTACCCTTGAATGTTCCAATGGCTTCAGGGAGGTTTCTGTGGGTTGGTTCTGCCAATTTTTTATCTGCCTAACACAATCCAAAACTTTGGCTTGCAGAGCAAATTCCAGCCCAACAGTATCTGGAGGTTGATGAAGAATCACAAGACAGTTTTAGAGTAAGTTGGAAGCCCTTGTCTGCTGATGTTGCCCGGCAGAAATTGATGTGGATTCCTGTATATGGTGGAAAAGTTGAAGAGGTGAGTAATAGCTGCAAAACAATGCATAAGCTAAAATATTTACTTAAATTTTCCATAGGAGAGAGTTTTGAACAAGACCCTAAAGCAGTTCTCAATCTGGAGTCATGAATTTTGTTGTCCAATAATTTCAGTCATGGCTTCATGCCCCTTTTTGGAGTTTTCTTGGCACAGATATTAAAGTGGTTTGCCATTTCCATCTCCAGTTCATTTTCCAGATGGGAAAACTAAGGCAACAGGGTTAAAAAATGACTTGTGCAGGGTCTCAGAGCTAGTAAGTGAAGGCAGATTTGAACTCAGGAAAATGTCTTCTTAATTCTAGGCCCATTACTCTATCTATTACACCCTATCCCTTCCTTTTTATTAGGGCATATAACAGAGAGCACTTATCAAACTTTATGACTATCATCTATTTCTGACATTTCATATGGGCACACATTATTCTGCTAGAAAGTATTTAGGAAGTTTTACTAAGATTTGTGATGTCATCAGTTCTACAAAGATATTTTAAATAACTGCTCTGCATAAAGCATGGAAGCATCATGGCATAGTGGATATGTACTTGGTTGCGAGTTTGAAGAATCTGTGTTCAAATACCACCTTTGATGCTGTAGATCCCTAAGCAAATTGCTTAATCTCTAAATGTCTCGCGTAACTTCCCCAAATTGTGAAAATTATAGATTCTTAATATATCGATATCTTTACAAGACACTGAATTAAGAAAATGATGACTATGAGTAGGATTTGGATCATTTTACAAATTTTAAAGGTCATTTCATCCTTCAAAAGTTGGAGGAAATAATAAAAACTGCTCTTTTGGAACAAATTCTAATCACTAAAAAGTAACTAGTTACTGCTGGGAATGGTGGAGATAAGTGATTATTTGTCATCTTAGAATTTATGATAGTGAAGAAGAAAAATGTCAGAGATTTGCTAACATACACCCTATATTTTGAGGGAGATTTTAACAGATATAGGAAGCAAATGTTTCAAAAGAGGTAAAAAGGTAAGATCCCATGACCTAAAGTTCTATAAGAGAAACAATCACAGAAGAGATGGGAAGTGCTCAAGATCAAATGCATACTGAGTGACGGTGCATTTCTGACAAATTTCTAGGATAAATAAATGGCTTGTTATTGAATATTTGAAAAAGGATATTAAACATTTAAAAAATCATTATAAAAAAGCCAGCATGACTTCACTGAGTGTTGGAAGCTGCTATCTCTAAGCTGATTGACAAAGTCCAGCACTGAGATCACATGTGCACAGAACTCATGCAGCAATAACATTTCCTTCTATGATTCTCATTAGTGGACTACTATTTCCTATATTATTTATAATTGGCTTGATTACAGCACTAAATCATTATCTTAAAAAATCTGGTGACTAGGGGAATTTGGGCAAGTTAACTAGAAGTGATTCCACATGCATATTCTGTCCTAATAAAACTAATCTCTCACTGATACAAATGATAAAGGAGAGAACACCATGGAAAACATTGTCACTATTGAAGAGTATCCAAAGGTCCAAGAAATAATGGTGTTCATCTATTTAGACTCAGAAAAGATCAGTATATCTAGGAACCAAGAGATGGTTAAAGTATAACTAAGAATTACCCTAAATGCCTATGTCCATAGTTCCAAGTCAGAGAAATAGAGGAATCAAACAATCCATAGAATTGACAAAGAAGATATAAGTAAACTAACAAAATTCACTGACATTTAACCTTGTATAACATTTACCTTTCATTATTGGTTTTGCATAATGTAATCAATAATTAACACTTAACCATAAAAACTTACTCAAATATTAAATGTTAAATATAATAACATATAAAGGTCAATAAGTCAGACACATGTCTGAAGACTATGTTGATCTAAAGAAAAGTATATGATCATGATATAGTTTAAAAATAAAGCGTGAAGAAGCCTGAGAGAAGGGGGAGCATCACTTCTATCAGTTCTTCACTCAAATTACCCTACGACTCTTGTGTTCCTTTTCCTCCTGTTCAATTCCCTGGAATTCTCTGCAGAGGCTGGACCCCTGTAATTGAGATATGTCATACAAAACTAAATTTATTTTCTTTTTCTCATGGAGTTAGAAGACTGATGGATCAGGGAAGTACTATGAAAGTAGTTTATTGAGATTTTGTTTATTTCTAATAATTTTTATCAATTCTTTTTTGTTTTGCATTGTATTTGTTTCTGGATATGGCATCCTCATACAGCCTCCCTTGAAACAAAGAAAATCTGTTAAGCAAAATTAACTAATTACAGTGACCACATTTGACAACACATGTAATATTCTAAAAGTCCTTTGTTTCTCTGATGAGACTCCTTATCTTTTCATTGCAATTATTGATAAAGTTTCCTGTGATAATTTTATGGAAAAGATAATGACATGTAGCCTAAATCAGTGGAGTAACACTCAAATAGAAATGGAGACACTAAATTATACATAAGGATCCCTGCAGACTGCATATTGACAGTGTTAAAATAAATATTATTGATGTTTTATTATATTTTATTCATTGTATTGAATATTTTCTAAATATGTGTTAATCTGGCACAAGTCAAAGTGGAGAATGTTTCAGGCAACAAGCCAAGTTGATTGCCTGTTTGACATGATTGTACTCAAAGGAAGATTTGGAGCGGGATGAATGGTATAGAAGGAAATTTCTATTGGAGTGCCCTAGGGATTTGTGATTGACCTTGTGCTATTTAACATTCACCAATGATTTGGATAAAGGCATGTATTGTATTGCTATTAAAGTTGTACACTAGAATATACAGCTAAGAAAAAGGAACAAACATTTATTAATCACCTACTGTATGACTTACTGTAGCTTTACAACTATTATTTCATTCTATTTCATAATACCTCTCTGAGGTAGGTGCTATTGTAATTCCTATTTTATCTTAGAGGAAGGCAAAAGTTAAATGATACTTAACCAGTTAGCAAGCTGTATTACCATCTTGTAAATATCTGGGGCAAAATTTGAATTTAAGTCCTCCTGACTAAAGGCCTAGTACTCTATCTACTGTACCACTTAAATGTTAACATGCTGAATGGCAAAAAAAAAAAAAAAAAAAAAATCTTGACAGGATATAATGCTGGACTGAAACTAATGTAAATCTAAAATCTTACTCTTAAATTACTCTTTAATTAATTAAAGTTAATTTTTAAAAAATTAACTTAACACATACAAATGGAAGAAGTATGGCTAGCCAGTTGAAAAATAGATTAGAGAATTAAAATAGACTACAATCTAAATATTGATAAAAAGTTTTGCCAGTGAATAGTGATTCTTTTCAGGCACAATTCATGAAGACTATCAAAGAAATTGTGAAGACATAAAAGAAGTTGTGACCTATATCAGTGGAGGCAATGGCCAAACCAGTGAAATTACAATTAGGAGAGCATATTGTTATACTTTTTTTTACTGGTTTCATGTTATATTTCTATCCCTCCTTTCCCCTTCTTCTCTTTCTCCTTCTCCTTTTTCCATTTTCTTCTTTTCTTTTTCCTTTTTCTTCTTCTTCTTCACCATTTGTGACAGCTGACCAAATCTATTTCAGGTTGTCTTAAATGAAGATCAAGACACATATATTATTGAAGGTCTACAACCTGGCACGGAGTATGAAGTTTCCTTGTTGGCTATACTCAGTGATGAAAGTGAGACAGAGGTGTTGACTGCTGTTGGAACTACACGTAAGTCATGAGACAAACTGGAATGCTGCTAGACAAAATTGTTTCATTAATCACAATTCTAGACCTGTCCTCCTGCATTCATAAGATTAAGGTTTCCTTTTTCCCTCTAGAGCCCCTGACATGAGTGAGACTTAGCCTCTCCCACTGAAATCTACCTGTATCTCATTGTCTTAAGACCCAAGTGTCAGATAACAGTTTGCTCAATGAGTTCTTGTTAGTGTGTTTATAGGGAAGAACAGTTGTCCTTTATAGATAACATATATGTATTAACTATCATCTTCTGGCTACAGTGCCCCTCCCTTGCCTTTAAATTCTAACCTACTAATGACTCAAATGGAAGAACTATATGTGCTAAAATTATATTTTGTTCTTGTTTCTTTGATCATTTCCCCATCTCCCTTTTATTTAGTAAAGTTTATAAATAACCAGACATGCTAGTTGACTTATAAAAGTACTTAATTGGACAGGTACATCTGCTTCTTTGGGTACTTACCAGGAAAGACTACAATGGCCCTGGGAATTGAAGGAAGCTTCATGCTATACTTTAATAAAGCACAGAGAGTCTGTGGGCAAACAGGTATAGAACAGAGATCATCAGTGGAAGAGGGGAATATTTTCAAAGGCAAAATGGCTTGGGGATGGGAATGAAATGGTAGAGAAAGAAAGGCAATGTAGAAAAAAGAATGAAAAAAGGAAAGGTCATGGAGAACAACTCATATAACCTTGGATTACAGGTGTAGAAGATAAACATGATTCTAGATTAGGACTGGCAGGACATCAGTGGCTATGTAATAAGGACACAAGGGACTCAAAAGGAGAGATAATACAAAGTTAAACTGGTTAACTATGAGGTCAAATTTTTGAAGGAAGGGAAAGCAATGGAATGGAATAGGTTAAACATGTATCGTATGCTTACTATGTCTAAGCACTATTTACAGATATTTTATTTGAAGTTTTTATAATCCCAACTAGTCTTGGAAAAAGGATCCATTGGAAAGATTAGAGATCAGATGCTTGTGTAGTATAACTGGAAAGGCTCAGAAAATGACAGGCATAAGAGATGGAAGGGTGGGGCCGTAGAAATTATCCAGACCAAAATTCATAAGAGAAATGTGAGATAAGTGCTCTTATTATTCCCATTTTACAGGTGAGGAAACTGAGGCAGGTGGAGATTAAGTGATTTGCTGACCATTATATAGCTTATATAGTAAATATCTGGGGCTGGATTTGAACTCTGTTTTTCCTGACATCAAGCTAAGAACTCTATCCACTGGGCCAAAAGCAAGATAAGAGTATAGGTGATGGTTTGAATAGGCAACAAAGGATTGGTGCAACTGGAGGCAATTGTTTTTTTTACTGTTGTTATTCAGTTATTTTAATTATGCCTGATTCTTTGTGACCCTATTTGGCGTTTTCTTGACAAAGATACTGGAGTATTTTTTCCTTCTTCAATTCATTTTACAGAGGAGGAAACTCAGGCAAACAGGGTTGAATGATTTACCCAGTCATATAGCTCTAGCAAGTGTCTAAGACCAGATTCAAATTCAGGAAAATAGTGCTCTGTGCACTATGGCACCACCTAACAACCCCAATAATAAGCATCAAGAAACATGTAGTAAGCAGCATCTATTATGTGTAAGATACTGTGTTAGATGATAGGGATACAAGTAACAAGAATGAAACAATCCCACCTCTCAAAGTGCTTATGTGCTAAGAGGGAAATGCCAGCAATAGTAGCAGAGTGTAAGGGCTCAGCCCAGGATAAATTCAACTACAGAATTACCAAGGTCCTTATCAAGTCACACAGTCGCTGAAACTCTGGAGCAACACGTATTAGTTGAGTTTATGAACATGGTGTAGTTGAAAGAGCCTTGGATTTTGGAATGAGAAGACCAGGATTCCAATTCCATCTCCACTACTCATTGACTGTTTGGCATTGGACAAGTCAATCTCTTTGGATCTTCGTTTCTTCATTCCTAAAATGAAGAAGCTGGCCCCAGTGACTTCTAAGATCTCTTCCAGTTTGAAATTTATGATATTATGACAAGATGATCTCTTTCAGCTGTAATATTTTATGAATTTTGGTCTGGATAATTTCTACGGCCCCACCCTTCCATCTCTTATACCTGTCATTTTCTGAGCCTTTCCAGTTATACTACACAAGCATCTGGTGATTCTGTCCACACTCTAAGATCTCTAATCTTTCCAATGGATCCTTTTTCCAAGACTAGTTGGGATTATAAAAACTTCAAGATAACAGTTCTATCCATCCTACCCTATGCTGTAAAACAAGTTTTCTGTTGTTCAGTCATATCCAATTCTTCATGACGCTTTTTGAGGTTTTCTTGGTAAAAAATACTGCAGTGCTTTGTCATTTCCTTCTCCAGCTCATTTTACAGATGAGAACACTGAGGTTAAGAGTTAAGTGATTTGCCCAGGATGACACAGCTAATAAGAATCTGGGGTCAGATTTGAACTCAGAAAATGAGTCTTTCTGTCTCCAGATTTGATGTTCTATCCAGTACTCAAGCCCAAAGCAAATCCCTGTCTTTCCCTGAGAAGCTGACATTAGGACTCTACAAACAGAAACAATTATTATTTGGGTTTGTGGGGATCAAATAATTAAAATAATCTAAATGACATTTTGTCCTATAGAAATGATTTAAAGTGATGCCAGAATAATAATAATTATAATAAGTAACTAGTATTTATTTGGGCAGCTAAATGGCATAGTGAATGGAGCTGTGGGCTCGAAGTCAGGTAGTCATTTTCAGATTCAAATCTGGCCTCAGACTCTTACTAATTGTGTGACCCTGGGCAAGCCAATTAGCCCCATTTCTCTCAGTTTCCTCATCTATAAAATGAATTAGAGAAGGAAATAGGAAACTACTCCAGTATCTTTGCCAAGAAAACCCCAAATGACACCACATAATTGAACAACAAAGTATTTATATGAATCCTACTATATGCCAAGCACTGTGCTAAGCCTTTTAAAAATATTATCTCATTTGATCCTGAGGGATAGATATTATTATTATCCCCATTTTATAATTAGGGAAACTGAGGCAAACAAATTAAGTGATTTGCCCAGGATTATGCACCAAATAAGTGTCTGAGACAGGACCTGAACTGGTCTTAATAATTTCTTCTCCATGACTTTTTACTGTGCCACTTCTGCCTCCGAATAATAATCCTATTGATAGACCAGAAATTCTTTTTAATGCAATGAAATCTAATTTAAGAAGAAGTCTCAGTTTAGACTCTGACCGTTGCTGATTTGATTTAAGTAATATAAGGAAAATTAAGGAAATGAGGAAAAGAGTACTAGGTTGGGAAGAGAGTGAGAAAACCTGAATTCTATCCCCATATCTTCTTTTGGGCAAGTTCCTTCACTCACTGAAGTACCATTTTCTCTTTTTAAGAGGACTAGATTAAAAGATCCCTTAGGAAATTAACATTTAAAATTCTCTGTAGTTGATCTTGGAGGGGAAGGGAGATCCCATTATAATATAGCTGAGTTAAAAGATACTTGCTCTAATGACTTTGTGGACAGTTCCAGATTGCTTTCCAAAGATGTTTGAATTATTACCTTTTCCTGAGAAGCTGACTACAGAGACAATTGTTGTTTGAATTTGTGAATAAAATAGTTATTTTATTTTAAATAATCGAGTAATAGTTTAAGTATTTAAATAATTTAAAATCTAAATTGTAATATTCTTCTCTAAAATGTAATATTCTCTGTTGAGGTTTTCTTGGGGTCTCTGAAGTCAGCCTTCATTTTAGTTCAGTAGTCACCACATGAGTAGCCGGGGTTAAAGTCCAAATCCTTTATTGTCTCCTTCAAAGTCTTGTTTCCTTTACTTGGGGCTCGGCTAGTTTTTCTGGAGGCCTTCGGGATCTTGGTTTCAATGGAGAAGTGAAGGAGGAGAGCCTGCCACCACTTCTCTGTCCTCTCTCGTTTTCCTTCTAACTGAGTTTGTCCCAGCTTATATGGTCTCTTATCAAAGGTGTGAATCTTGTAGAACTATAGTAAGTACTAAATACATGTATTGAACTAGAGAACTGTTAAGCACCATGCTAAACAACCATTGTCTCTATCAATTCCATTGACTTAGTACTTTGTTTCAAATTCTGGCCTATAATACTAAATGACATTTTGTCCTATAGAAAGGGGTAGCCCTTAATCCTCATATGTCTTTTCAGATGGTTTAAAGTGATGCTATAATAATAATAATTATTATTATAATAAATAGTATTTATTTGAGCAGCTAGGTGGCATGGTGGATTACATTACCTTAATATACCTGTTTTCCCACAGCTCCTCCAACAGTTGTCATTTTTTACTTCTTATTACTTTGCTTATCTCTTGGGTGTGAAGGGAACCTCAAGTTGTACTTATCAAATTATTAGCGATTTGGAGTAATTTTATTTTGGGTCCTTTGGCTTTTGATATCATGAATTTCTTTTTTTGATAATGAAACATGTACACACACACAACTTAGTAATTTCTTTCTCAGACTACCTTGTATTTAATTATTTTGTACATATTTGCATTTTTTCACTTCATATTTATGCTGGATAGATTTCTATGGATATTTGTTTCTTCTTTTAGAATGTCAACTTTTTATAAAAGGAAATTTTTCATTTTTTGTATTTGTATCCCCAATGCTTAGGACAGTGCCTAGCATATAGCAGATGAAAAAATGCTTATTGATTGACTGATCTAAGTCAGATAAAACTAGTAAAGAGTTTCTACTTGCCTCTTTTTAGTACTGATCATGGCAACTCATCAGATTGGGGGGAGGGGGAAGAGATAGGATGAGGAAAGTTTCATATTACTGAATTACCAGATCTTTGTAGGGATAATCTACTCTATTCGGCTATACTTTCCTCTTCTTTGGAACTGGCAGAAGAATTGAACTTCTGGGAAAAAAAGAGACCCCACCCAGGTTAAGGCTCTATGACATACACAGAAAACTAGAAATACTGCATCTCTCTCTCTCTCTCTCTCTCTCTCTCTCTCTCTCTCTCTCTCTCTCTCTCTCTCTCTCTCTTTTTCTCTCTCTCTCTCTCTCTCTCTCTCTCTCTCTCTCTCTCTCTTTCTCTCTCTCTCTCTCTCTCTCTCTCTCTCTCTCTCTCTCTCTCTCTCTCTCTCTGTATGTGTGTGCTATCAAGTCAACTAATCACAAATCCTATTGCATCAAGTTCTTTGCAGCTATCCAAGTTTCAGAAGGATAATAAATTTATCAGAATGTACTTTCTTGAGTAATAGAAATTTCAAATACTTTCTTGCCAGTTGAAAAATGTTTTTATAAAGATAAATAAATTCCATAAAACTATATGACCTCCAGCATGAAATTAACACATTGACTTCATTGTTCTTCCCACCCTCCTCTCCTCCAACCTCCAAAATTTCCCTTCCCTTGAAAAAGAGTTTTGTTTTTAAAACAATGGAACTTTTTGGGAGGGATTAAGAAAACAATTTTTATTCTCAGGAAAAGGGAAATTGGAAAAATTTCCTCCCCACCCCGCAAAAAAACACCCCTTCAGCTTTCCTTGAAGAAATAAAGTCTTATCTATTTTTTGAATTCTTCAAGAAAAAAGAACACCTTTTCTCTAACCTAGATAAAGAATTTAGAAGGAAATATCCTTATACAATATAAAAAAAAGACAAAACTCAGTGCCTCATATGTCAGAACCAGGCACTCTAGGAGAAATAGGAGAAAGGAAGGAAAAGAAATAAGCATTTATATACCACCTACTACATGCCAGGTACATGGATGTGAGGGTGATCAGGGGAAAGAAATCAAATAGGGAGGGCAGAGGTATGAAAGACAAAAGATCTGCTACTGCTGTTTAGCTATTTTCAATTATGTCTAATTCTTTGTGACCCCAGTTGAGGGTTTCTTGGCAAAGATCTTGGAATGGTTTGCCCTTTCCTTTTCTCTCTCCTTTTATGACAAGGAAAATGAAGCAATGGGATTAAATGACTTGTCTGGGATCACATGGTACTAAGTGTCTGAGGCCAGATTTGAATTTAGGTCTTTTATCCTGACAGCCGGTACAGTTCTCTAGTGAGGATTCCTTAAGTATATGTATTAGACTAGAAAAATCCAATGAGGTTCCTTCCTAATCTCAGATTCTGTGATTCCAGATCATTTAGTCTAGTGGATAAAAGTACCCCGCTATTTGCACCTTGGAGACAAAAGAAAGCCAAGATGAGGTAAAAACTGGGCTTACAGAGAAAGCCTGCTCATCTTTATGAGCATCTCACACAAACACCCACACTCTACACTCCGTACCTTAGTAAGGACCATTAGAACTTCTCCTGTCTTCTTCCCTCCCCTGCCTCCAACACACAATGATCTTTAGATTCCTACTTAGGATAATAGAGCATTTTTCTTTTCTTTTTTTTTTTTTTTTTCAATATTCAAGTCCCACAGATCTGGGACTTTAGGACCTTTCATTGCTGTCACTTTCATCCATACATTGGGAAAGAAGGGGTGAAGCTGGATGCTCTGAATAAGTTTAGGAAAAGAAGCAGAGAAACAAGCAACAGTCTTAGACACTGGCAAACACACATCTGAATTTGCAGAAATCTTGTTAGACATCTTAAAGCATTTAAAGGGTTCCCCCGTGACTTGTTCTAATGCCTACCCCCTAGAAAGCCAAACTAGAAGCAAGGCGCAGAAGCCAACAGAAAGTGCTTGTGGATTGATTTTTAAGGCTATCTCTGAAAGGTGCAGAGAAGATCTGTAGTAGGTAGAAAGAGACCCATAATATAGGCTGCAGTATGGCTTATTAGGGAAGTGTTCCTCAAGATGGAGTCCATGGTGGCAGAAAACTCAGGACAGAAAAGGCTCAATCTAGGTCTTCCTCAAGCAGAAAGTGATCAGACTCATTTTTCAAGCAGAGGCTGGATGACCACTTGTTAGATCTGGTTTCAAAGAAAGAATTCTTGCGAAAGTGTGGATTGGACTAAATGGCAGCAGATGTGCTTTCTGGGAGAGTGCAACTCCTATACACAACGCTGCTGCCCCATTACCACCAGCCTTTGAAACAGTCTGGGATCATAATTTCTGTAAAGCCAAAACTGGCTCCCCAGCTCTGGAGCTCGGGTTAAGACTGTGTCTAAAAACATAATTCTTAAAGCCTTTACCCTTCAAAATATAGAGGAGGGGGCTTTCGAGGAGAGATCAGAGAGCCAGAGGCAGTGCTGGGTTATTGCTGCACACGCTCCTTCTAGCATCTAAAGGTGGTACCCGGCAGAGATGATGGAAGGAGATCGGAGAAGGGGTGGGGAGTGCCTGCAACTTCAGAGGTAGCCAGACTTTGAGAGCCAGTCGGTTCACTGTATCAGCCCTCTGCCTTGCAAAGTGCCTACCATACTAGCCTAAGGCTAAAGAGCTGTCCAGCTGATTCAAGCTGGAATGTGATTAGCCCTGGCACTGGGGATGCTCAGCCTTTCTCCTCCTGGCTGAGTCTCCTCTAGCCCTGGACCATTCCCAATAGTTCAAAGTCCGTACACTTCTCTTTCACTTAGTAACTACTTGCTTTTAAAATGAATCTGGGTCTACATATGGCCAAAAATCATTCCCCAGGGTAATAGCGTAAGGATCACTGAAGGCAATGGCATCTCTCAAAATTAAAAAAAAAATAGCTTTTAGGCAGATCTCAAGAAGTGGGGGAGGTGTGTGGGGAATTGCTTTCTGGTATGGCTGGGGCAGTTCCAGGATGAAAAGAACTCTGCATTACTCCACATTCAGCATACTCAGTTGAGCCTAAAGAGCTCTGGAGGTGGTCCAGAGTGTTATCACTCACAAATACAGAAGTCCTTGCTCTAATGGCACTTAACCTTTCCCCTCCAGATTAAGCCCCTTTCTGTATTGGGTTTGTCCCACCAAGGACTTCATCTTTAGAAACACTTCCTCAGCAAACCATCCTGGATTCTGCAGCCTACATGATGAGTCTCATTCTACCTACTCTCTATCTTCTTGGTGCCTTTTAGAGACATTCGTTAAAATCAATCCACAAGTACTTTTTGTTTGCTTTTCAAATATTAGGTATTTTTTCTAAGCACAAGGGTTACAAAAACAAAATTGAAATAATCCTTTCCCTCAAGGAACTTATATTCTAACAGAGGATTTAGTATGTGCATAAATAGGTATATACAGCAAATAATTTTTTATGATATTCTGATATAGACAATTTTGAGGTGATGAGATGATATATTTGGGTGGCCTAATATCATTTTAAAACAATGGTTTTCTATCTTGAGAAATTCTAACAAGTGATTTCTGTTTTCAGTTGATGCTCCTTCAACAGTATCTCCTGTCACCACTGTATCTCCTACTGGCCCAGTAACTTCAGGTAAGGATAAATAAATGCTGCCTCTGCCCAACCAGGAATTTGACTAAAGCAGAAACGGTGTCATATTTAATGCTTTTTTTCTTTTTCTTTTTTAAGAGGGCAACAATTCTGAGGTGCCACTATACACCCCTCAGATTGTATAAGATGACAAAGATAATGATAAATGTTGGAGGGGATGTGGGAAAACTGGGACACTAATACATTGTTAGTAGAGTTGTGAACGGATCCAACTATTCTGGAGATCAATTTGAAACTCTGCTCAAAGGCCTATCAAACTGTGCATATCCTTTGACCCAGCAGTGCCATTCCTAGATCTGTATCCCAAGGAAATAAAAAGGGAGGGAAAAGGACTCATATGTGCAAAAATAGTTGTGGCAGCCCTTTTTTATATTGACTGGAAACTGAGTGGATGCCCATCAGTTGGAGAATGGCTGAATAAATTGTGATATATGAGTGTTATGGGAAATTATTATTCTATAAGAAACAATCAACAGGATGATTTCAGACAGGCCTGGAGAGACTTACATGAACTGAAGCCAAATGAAATGAGCAGAACGAGATCATTGTATAAGGCAACAACAAGATTATATGAAAACAATTGTGATGGGCGTGGCTCTTTTCAACAATGAGATGGTTGAGGCCAGTTCCAATGAAGAGATCCATCTGTATCCCAGAGAGAAGACTGTAGGAACTGAGTGTGGATCACAATATAGTATTTTCACTCTTTTTGTTGTTGTTTGCTTGCATTTATTTTCTTTCTCAATTTTTTTCCTTTTTGACCCAATTTTTATTGTGCAACATGATAACTGTATAAATATGCATACTTATATTGGATTTAACATTTTTAAACATTTTAAAATATATTGGATTACTTG